>NW_010270089.1:0-47134 GCF_000690775.1 Eurypyga helias | reverse complement strand
TAAACCTCCCTGCTTTCAATTTCCTGTAAATTCCATCTGAAAGCTTGTTTAGATTCCTGTGAATTATAACACAGCACCAGTAAAGCATTGTAGACATTTGGTCCCTTTTGTGAAAGCAGTTTCAGCTTTCAGGATTTTGCATCCTGAAACACCAGCAGCAGGTGGTAGAAAAGAGAGAATCCAACTCAGAGCTACCACATCCATGCTATTGACTGAAAGTAAGAAGATTTGTGTCACTTCATCAATCAGCATAACTGTGCATAACGCGTGATTAGCCTTTTTACTTACCCAGCAACGACAGGCTATTTTCTCAAAACTCATACCATAAACAGACCTGCAGGTAGAAGCTGAGCAATTGCACCCTGTAAACCAGTCCAGAAGGCACCGTTTCTGAGTGGAGGACAGCACGTGTAGAAGAAACCGGACTGTGAATGTGACTTCCTCCTTCTGCTGGCTGTAGTGTTAATTCACATCCATGCAGAACACAGAATGAGACTTTGAAAAGAGGGATTCCAAAGAAAATCCACAGAGCTGTTACTAGTTTTCATAGGAGCAAGTCTGTGTGCCAAAAAGTGACAGGTGCCTCTTGTTATTAAAACCAAAAATACTTGCCATTTTATATCTTTTTACTACACTTTTTACTGACCTGTATGTACACATCCCTGTTGTACATAAGACCTCACTCACTCGTGACTACCTGCAGTCCTGGGACTGAACACCTAAGCCATTAAAACAGCAGGCCAGTTCCAGATTAGCCTGCAAACTGGGGTGTCTTCAAGGATCTCTGCTCAAAGCCATCACAGACAGAACAAATCCTGTTTCTGCCCTCCCACCACTGCCTCTCCCAGGACGTGTCTCCAAAGCAGCAGGACACCAAGCCCCATCAGGGTTCCCGGCACAGCTGAAAATCAATGTGACCCCACAGATATTCCGGCTATTTTGCTTTCCTGGGTCGACCCATGTCATGAGATGAAAGGTGGCTTACCCTGAGCCCCTGTGGCTCTGGCCAATCAACGCAGCTGATCCACTGAAGTTAAGCAGGCTTCAGGACAAGATTATGGTACCAGCACAGTACAAAGTGGCCATAATTCCCAGGGAATTTGGCTCATGGCATCAATTGCTGAGGGGAGACGGTAAATGAATACAGCAGGAGGCTAACAAGTTTTGAATGCCCATCAAATACAAATGAGGGAGCATTAGTGTGTCTCGTTAGTTTTCATCAGGATAAAGAGCTCAAAATATTATACAAGTATGTTTCCCGAAAATAAATTTTTGGCAGGAAACAGAGCTGTCAACAGCAGGAGAAAAAAAATGTGTTCATCAAGAGATGCTTCCTAAGGAGACAGCAGGGATGTCACTAAGAGACGCTTAAGGACGAATGGATCTTGAAAACCATACTTCATTTTTTATACCACTGCTTACTGGTGTCAGAGGCCTCTGATCTCTTGAAAAGACAGTGTTTCAATCTCTTATTCGGTCAGAATTTTCCATATAAATACCAAGGAAAGGGGTTTTCTTCAGTTTGGAGATGAAACACCAGTTTATCCCAGAGAATCCAGAGAACAGTTTTCCTACTCATTCTGAAGAAGCGTCCTCAGAAATACCAGCTACAGCCTCCGCTTGCACAGAACACGAAAGGTACTTCACGTAATCTAAACCAAACAGATTAACTCTCTGATAATTTCTCTGCCAGATCAGAAAAAACCTTTCTAGACCAACTCAAGACCGGATGTAATGTCCGTTTTCAAGTTGGAAGCTTGACACAGAACGCTTCCAGTGCGCTACGGAGAAGGAGACATCCTGCTCCTATGTGATTCAGCACTGGAGATACCAGCTAGAAGTCATTTCTGTCCACGTCTAATGAGAAGAGTGCAGAAACACATTTTCCCACTGCTTTTAGGCTTTCCCACTCCTGATTATTCTTCCTGGTCGCCTCCAACCCATGACAGCTGGTATATGCAGTCTCTCACAGAACAAACCGAAGGGGCTGGGGAGGACAGAGATGGAAAATCAAAGCAGCTAGACAGAAAGCCAGCACTGTGAGATAGCCACGTCCTACCTACCCCATCAGGATGGCAAAGGGAGATACAGACTTCCTGACTCCTCACTAGTAAACAGGAGGGAGGAAATGTGGACAACAGCAGGAAGGAGGGAAGTTAAGCAGTTATTAGTCTATAGTAAAATTTCAGAACTCTGTAGAAACAACCACAACAGACATGGGATGAGATGAGACGCCGCAGCCACTGCAGGAAAAGGACGCTTTGTGTGGTAAGTTTTCTTTCGGCCACTTAATTACCATGATAGATGGGGGTTTTTTCCTCCTCTTCTGCTAAACATTTATATTCCACACAGCCCTCACCATTGTCATCAGCGAGGATGCCCATCAATCAGGGGAAAGGATGTCAGAGTGTTCAGCTTCCATCCCACACCCCAGTCTCACCAGGCACCCAGGAGGAGATGCTCAGCTGGGAGTAGCAAGGCAGTGATAAGTTCCTCCTGCTTTTTATTCCCACCTTCTGACAAAACGGTGTGCAATCAACAGTGGTAATGCACTGCACTTCTGCTGAACATAAATGCTCTAAAAATCAATACAAATAATTATTTAACTATACGTATAATGCAGACAGTTTATTTTGCTTAATCCCTTTGCCCTTGTCCCCACAAAAACTCTGTTGGTGCAGCATAAATGTGTAATATGCCAATACAGTAGAGTTAAGTATTTAAGGTAAATAAATCACTTCTTTTTTTGGTGCTTTTTCACAGCACTGTGTGCTTATTCCTCTGCATCACATATGGGGAAACAGAAGTCCTGGTAGTTAGGTGGTGTTCTTATTGTGTTATAATGTAAAATGTCAAACATAAATCTGTGATACATTTGGGAATTTATGATGTAAACTCTGTTCTTGTAAGCTATCCTTGCAATTTCACTGGATACAGCAGCTTGGTCTGTCAGGTTGGAAGAGCTGTGTTTCACTATGGCCAGAAATGGATTAGGGAGACTGCTAAGACAAGTCAGACAAAGTTGGCTCAAACCCTAGTAAGCCTCATCATTCCTCTTTGAGAAGTTATTTACAGATGGGTAAGCAACACTTGGATTCCCATGCTTTATATTTTCATTCTGGCAGAAAGAGCATGCACACAGCCTCCAGAGCTAAAGAGATCTCCCCAGTTCCAGGACAGAGTAAGCCATGTAAGGTTGTTGTCTCACACAAAGTATCTGCAGTGGCACAATACTGTGTCCATCAATACCCAAAATCCCCATCAGAGTTTGCACTGGCTTTGCTTGAGTGCAGCTCACAACCCTGAACCTCTAGTCTCCTCCAGCACTGATGAGAGGCTGAAAAAAGTACCTTAGCAAGTATCACAGGTGATTTTCTCCTCTCAAAGGAAATAAAAGGACTCTGTAGTATTTGCTCAGTATTTTGTAATAAGACCAACACGATTCCTTCTGTTCTGTCACTGTACAATCTGGACCAGTGACATTAGGGGGAGAGGGCAGGACAGATCTGATCCAAACCCACTGAAGGCAACTGAAAGGTACCCGTGAGAGCAGCCCTCTGAGAATCGCTGGCACTGTTACAAGACTTCTTCTAAAGCCACACACTTTAAGCATAGCAGGATTTATGCTTGCCAAAACACCACCACCAAGCTCTCGGCTGCAGAGCTGGTGATGGGGTGCAGCAAGGTTGACCATCCAGAAAGCACGAGCGCGACTCTGAGTAACAGAGAGGGGTGAGAGGCCGATTTCCATACTTCTCCCATTAGCTGCTCTAAATTTCAGTGTCATGCTGAATAAGAGACTTGGAATGGAAACCTAGCTGTTATTAACGTGCAGGAATTCAACTGCGAAGATGTCAAGACAATCAGGCAGGATAATCTTTTGCTTGCACATGTTTTAAGTGCAATTATATTGAAAGAAAATTAGCCTTATTGTTTTGTGTATTTTTCTTAACTAATTGCTATCCAAGCAAATTAAGTTGCCAGATTATCTCTTTCCTGAATTATCCATCAAAAAGACTTTGTGCTACATATATTTCTTGCATTGTAACAGGCTAAGGAGCTCATGTCAGAGCCCTCGCTGGTTTTGAAGGACAAAAGGAACCTATGTGTGGGGGGAGGGAGGAGGAACAGAACATTCAATTTCTCTGGATATTTTTCTCTGGGCTCTGTACTTTGTCACAAAAGCAGGGGTTTTACTGTTTATGATCGCCAGCAGAATTCTAGTTTCATGTTGTTGGCATTTTGAGATGTGCAATAAAGTGTTACTGCATTCACCTGGAGAGAGTCAGAAGTTTGTTTCACCCACATTCTTTAGAAAAGCTTTGTGAAAATGCTTTTGCCCGTAAAGATAACAGTTCAGCTTCTGCCTGTCTGAAAAGCAGGATGTATGTTAAGGAAAACCAAGAATATCAAATACAGAATAATTAAAATACAGAAAGATTACCAAGAAGGGGGAGTGTCAGGGAGGTGAGCAGGATAAACAACTTAACTTTAAGTCTTTTCTCAGCCCTTTAGGAAGAGATAATCTTGTTCCAGAGCTGCAGAAGAAAACCACGTACGACAAAAAAGGAGAGGACAAGGCAGGAACATCATGCGTATTTTCACAGAGGAATCCACGGAGGAGGAACCAGGGTGGTTTGGATAAACAGGAAATGTGTGGCAAGTGCAAGAAACTCTGGGATCTCGGGTCCCTACCACAAGGCTGTTTCCTGTGGGCTGAGGTCGCATTTTCATCTTGGTGCAGACCAGACTATCACAGGACCCGCCCAAGTACAATCAGTGAGTTTAAGGGGGCCAAGGGCAGGATGTAAGCTCTGAACGAGCCCCCTGGTATCAATTCTATTACAGACGTAAGATGAGTAACGCAAAATTTTAAGAGAAGGTTCCTTGGCTTGCAGACTTCCTCCCCACCTACTTCAGGTCCCCTAACACAGGCCCTGGCCTTCAATCAAGAAATCAAAATGCTTTGGGCACCCACACTGAAGTTTTGAGTCCCCACAGTACTGAACACCGCCTCTGACCTCAGCTGAAGTGCTGCTTTTCTTGCAGCCTTTCCATAACTTGTCACTTGTTTGCTGGGCGACAGAAGCCGAGAACAGCTGGCATTGCTGGCTTATTCGTATATTAGGTTTGGCCACTTGGCATTTTCATCCAGGTTTGAACACAGGATTTGAAATCCTTTTTTCTGATAGCATTACCTTGTAGCCCACCCAAAATTAGTGCATCACTTACCTTCACTCCTCAAACCCATTTTTAGTACCGGCATTTCAGCTTTACTCAGTGCAGGCACAGAATTTATCCTTTTCAGGCAGAAATACCATGGCTGGAAGGCTAAAAGAAACACCTTCTACAATTGTGTACAAGTGTGTCTCGTGCCCTGAACGAAGCAAAAGTGCTGATGTGCTCAGTGTCACCCTCGAGAAGCTTCACTATCCAGATTTTTGCACTTTTTCACAAGAGGCGTATTACTTGAAAAATATCTTTCCATTTTCACTACCTCTGCCTTAGCATCCTGCCCTGGTACCTGAGCATGTTATGTCCTGTACACTACATGACAGGGATATATTATGCCCAGGATTATCTGGAACACCAAGATACAGAGAAGGCACGTGCAGACAGCAGGTACTGTGACATGGGAGCTTCTCCGTGTTTTTATCTAACGACATCACATCACAATAGCAGCAGTAGATCCCCGTATCTCCGGCTTTTTAGCAACCGACTTTGCTACGAGACCATCCAACCTTTTGTACTGCAAACTGTTAGTTCTTACAAATACACTATTGTTATCAGGTATAACCTTTCCCCTATACGTAAAACCCTTAGGTTTGGATTTAGGCTCTCCATTAATCTGGGTCCAAGCACAGATTTCCCCCAGAGCAGCAACTGCATAAAACCTCATTCCCTTTTATTTACCTTAGCCATGTTAATCTATTCTGTATCCGTGGTACCTGCATCACTTGTAGATAGATTTCTGCATTACCAAGTGGAGTTTATAATTCTATGCCTCTCTTTAAACGCTCATACGTGCCAGTTCATATATTACATTACACAGCTAGAGATACTTAAATGAGACATTGATAATCTGAATAATCAATTTACTTGGACAATCTCAGTTTCCCCCCTCCTCAAGGTGGATGTGTTCTTTTACTTACATGACATTATTCTAATTGCTTAAACCTCTTTTGTTGGGATATTTTTTCTACCTTAATTACCTTGTCATTTACTATTAGGGATGTTAATATGGTCATTAAATATCACAAATGGCTTTCAGTTTTTGCTCTGTGTCTTGTTCACCTTCAATTCAGAAACCTTCAGCAATACGCACCTTTTTATACTTTGACATGTCTTAAACGATTCTCAATACCAACTTTATTACAGCATTAAATTGATGAACTTGCTCTAATAATCGATGTATAAATAATCAATTTAATGCTATAATAAAGAAAACATAAAACAGCCAACTCTCCATTGGGTGTGCTGAGCTACAGTGACATTTGGTGGTCATGCACAGCAACATTTGTACAAGCTTCATTTAGAGAAGGTGGCAGGTTAATTGGGACAAAACACAAATGCAGTACAGCATCCATAATAAGCAGCCCGTACCAGTGATATCAAGAAGGGAAAAATAACTGAAAACCTGTTTCCAGTCCTTCCCAGCATCTCCTGTCAAACGAATACTCAGAACAAGCAGATATCTTGAATTAGTACCAAGATGTTTTTATACATTTATATGAAAATATACTAAGATATCTCAGCAGGCATCAAGTCGGTTTTATTTCTCTACAAACAACCCACTTGTGGCTCCAGACTCCTATTGCCATAGCCGGATGAAGTGTCTTAATGATACAGTTTGCCTGGATTCAAAAGCTGGTTCAAGAATTTCAACTAATGGCATCTGGAACCACTATGGAAGGGGTAACACAGCGCAGTGTGAGATATTGTGTGTGTTACACAGTGTTCCTTGGTTTTCAGTTAGCATATACTCACGTATTTTCCCCCCCACCCTGAGGTCTGCCACTGAACAAAATCAAAACCAGGAGTTGATGAAGAACTGAAGGCTTCTATTGCAACATCATCATCATTTATCTGTAGAAACTACAAGTGTCAGATAGGACTGTAGAAAAGTGCTCTTAAATCCTTCAAATTGATCACTAGCCATATTTCATAATGCAGTTTGCATATCAGTATTTCCGAGATATGCCCTTTTACCTTGCCTGGGTGCTGTATTCGCACTATGACAGATACTTAGGAACCAAGACTGATCTGCTGAAAAATGCTAATTGACAGTCAAAGTTAGCTTTGCAGATAAAGTATAAAAGATATTGTTTTGTCAAAAAGTAGATCCTTATCACTCAATTTATTTTTACATCCTCAGGTAGACGGCATTATTTTTTTCATCAAAACCATAATCCTATATTGAGTTACCAGAAGAGGCTGGGTTTGCATTCTATTTTCCATCTTTCATGGACTGAAGGGGCTAGATACGGCAGATTCCCTTAATCCATCCCCTCGGCAGAGTCAAAGCACACGTGGAGCGGTGCATCCTCTCCATCCAGCGCCAAGCAGATGACAAAGATCCTTACCGGCAGGATCTGAGGAGTCTACTTTGTACCACTTCAGCTGGAAAGACCTCTTCATGCAGGGCATATCCAGCAATCTGCTCTCAGGTCAACTGCCTGTCTCACGGCAAGTTTGCAATATTGCAATCCTCCCAAAATAAATTTACAATCCACATTATCTGAAGGCACTAAAAATAAATTACTGGGAGCTATAGAACTTGTATCACGTCCCAGAGCAGGTAAGTAGAACACGAGCAGGAGTATTCGCCACCCTGTGCACAAACACGCCGGACATCGTTACCCCACAGGGCTACTGCAGATTTGCATTAATTATTAACATGCTCCCCAGCAGCACGCTCAGCCCCATTCAAAGTGAGATGCAGCAACACCTGCAAAGCCCCCCAGAAGGTTTACAAATTCAATTAAGGAAAAAGGCAACGAGCTGTAGCAGGGAAGATTAGTGTTATATAGGCAGGAGGGCGTTGCTTACAGCGACTAATCCATAGGCATAGCTCAAGTGTCCCTGTCTACAGAAGTAGGGAGAGCAAGAGATTGATCCCGTGTGTCCCTAAGGCATCTCTCAAACTCACGGCAGGCACGCACATGGCACAAGCCCTGGGCATCACACAGCTTGGGGTTTTGCTGAGCCTTTGAAAGTCCCAGGAGAAGCTCTGCCCCTGGAGAGGACCCAACAAGGCAGCACAGAAGGGCAGCATTGCACACAACACTCCGGAGGGCAAAAAGGTGGGTTTGGGGTGGATGCGCAACGTGCAGAGGCTCTTAATTTTCAGCGCCCAAGACACTGTGGGGTGCTGCGGGAGCCTGAGCAAGGGAAGAGGCAGGGATGGGAGAGAGTCTGACCTCCCCTCAGCACCCTGCTCCTGGCAGCACCAGCCACCCCAACCCTGGCTCGCACCAAAATCGTGCCCCTTCACCCCACAGGATGCTGTCCCTGCAGACTTGCTCTAGCTCTGGTGGTACCCAGGTGAGGATACCACAGTCCCCACACAGCTTCCTAAATGACGTGAGCAGGAGGAAGTATGTATTACTGATACACCAGCAGTAAGTACTCATGTTGTATATGAGGTGTTTGCTCCTCGCACATAAACAAGACCTGGAGCAGAGCAGTGGTAAGGGTTCTTAGGGAAGATGGAGAGCCTAGCTCTAACAGTACACACACAGACTTCGAATGGGACAGGAAACCAATCCTTAACTGAAGAGTTAACATTTAGAAACTTGAAATATTTCTAAAATACACTGTATTTATGGGAGTTACCCACAGCAACGTTTCTACTCAAAGCACCACCTGGCATTTAAGCTGTTTTTCCAAAACACACATTTAGCTCTAACAGTTCTGCTGCTTTAAGGATCACGTGTAGAAGGTGCATCGCACACTTCTCTGCCTTGCCACCACCGTAGTTCAAAACCTGCTTATATAAATTACTGAATTGCCTATTGCAGCATATCCTTGTGATCCTCACATCAGCTTTTCTCGAGGAGTAAGGAGGGGCTTCAGCCAGCATTTAAGTGATCTGCTGTCCTCAACACAGGACCATGACACACACCTTCTGTGACATACCCTGTCCCACCACCAGACCCAGGATGCCTTGAATAATGGTTACACAGATGGAAAAATCTGAGAACTGACAAATCCTTAGCATGGTCTCACGCCCTGTACCACCAGTGACACACAGGGGGTGGCACCCAAGGCTGTAATCATCCACGTCAGAGATGATTACAAATTGACAAAATATCCATCACCTCTGCCCATTATCCCCTTCTAGTGATAATATTAACAGTTAACAGTAGAATAGTAATGACCCGGTTATCTTCCATGAGCAATCCAGATTCACAATTTCAGTCCTTATGCTCAAACAGAGATTCAGTTATCAAGTACCCCAATCAAAGCTTTGTTTTGTTTTTAAAAGGGAGGAGGGAGAAGCTTTCTGTTCAGGGATGGCTCAGTTCAGCTGCAGCCCTCTTTCACCCCATGAAGTCCCCTACTGAGAATTCACTATCACTGACTCCATCCATGACAGCTTGCATTTTATGACTGTGCTCCTCTCCTCACCAAAGCCATTATTTGATACTTTGCCAAAGAATAGCAGGTTGGATTTGTCATAGACCAGCTTGACAGCAGATTGCTGGTCTATTCCAGTTCTAAAACAAGTACTGGGGACAGGGTTTGGAAACAACCCACAGCCCCTCCTTTTCTTTCCAGGAACATATTCATTTTAACTCCATTTTCTTGTATGTAAAATCTTATTTAAATATCAGACTTGAAGGATTCCTGAGTTTATTTATTCCCTCCTTCATTTTTGCCTGTTTGGAAGAAAAAGAAAATTCAAAATTTTCTTTGCAGGAAATTTCTAAGCTTCATCTTCTTTATAGCACCTTCCAGTACCAAAAGGGGCCAACAAGAGAGCTGGGGGAGGATTTTTTACAAGGGCCTGTAGTGATAGGACAAGGAGTAACAGGTTTAAATTGAAAGCAGGGAGGTTTAGATTAGATATCAGGAAGAAGTTCTTCCTGGAGAGGGTGGTGAGGCACTGGAACAGGTTGCCCAGAGAAGCTGTGGATGCCCCATCCCTGGAAGTGTTCAAGGCCAGGCTGGATGAGGCTTGAAGCAACCTGGTCTAGTGGAAGGTGTCCCTGCCCATGGCAGGGGGGGTGGAACTAGGTGGTCTTTAAGGTCCCTTCCAACCCAAACCATTCTCTGATTCTATATGGTTGTCTCATCAGATGTCGTGTTGTGCAGCTACATAGCACGGAATGTGTTTGGGACTCAGCGCCACAAATTTGGTCTCTACTATAATTAATGAATACTCAGCATATCAAGGCAATGAAACCTTCTCATTACATCATATTAAGACAGAGAAGGGTCTTGTCCTAATGCTGATTATGAACCACATTTCCCTGTCTTCGCTCAGGGTAAACAGCACCTCGCTCTTTTTCTACTGTGCTGAAAGCTCTCCACAAAGCACTGTGCCGCTCATTGCAACTAGCAGAATCTCCTGCTCTTCCATTTTGTTATTGCTAAGCTCTTAGTTTGATTTTTTAATATATATTTTTACTAAAGGATATGTCCTGATAGTCACTCAGCTCCTTGTTTGAAAAATCTGACCACAACCTTGCTTTGAGCCTCAGCTCAGAAGCACGCTCTTGAACCCAAAAGTGTAGGATGAAGCAAGGCTACTCTCACAGTGCTCCTTTCAAGCCTGAAAGTGCTGACTATATCCATTTTCCACAGTGCCTTTTCTTTTTTCTTACTTAATTCCAATTACACTGCCAAATGACTGCACCTGCTCCTCCATTTGTGGTCCTCAGATTCCTAGGGCAATATATACTTTTCATATGATGTTCTATAAAACCCCCTTCAAATATTTCACTGGTATTCAGATTCACGAGCAATTCTTAAAAAAACAGGTAAGTCCCTCTGTCCAAGTTCAGTACAATTTCCATTCTAATTTAAAAATTATCAGCCCAACAAGTGCAGTATTTACTACAACCCAAAATGAAGAACAGTTAACTTGACAATCTAAATAGCTTTAAACATAGTAATTTGCACTGTTTTGCAAGATAAAATATTTCACTGTAACGGCTTATTTCAAATGTGGAATGATACTTAACAATTCTTGTCTTATAATGACTATCTGAAATGTAGGATATAATTTAAACACAGGAGTAAAAATCCACAAGAAACCATTATTGTTTGTGAAAATAACTGACTGTTCTGGCTCTCCTGCTTTAGTCGAAAAGCCTGTTGAATCAAGCACTGGCTACCTTTATCACTAAGGTTACCGTTTCTTGTGGTACATGCTACACCACTCTATTTTAGAGCAAAAGGTCTGAATAGAGCAAGATACTGCAATAAAACATCCCTTCGGGACACCCTTCTTTCTTACCTCTCTTCTAATGGTGGTGAAAACCTTCTCCAGAACAGATCCTACACGTTATTTTGCTTCTCAAACGCACGTGCCAGGAAAAGGCTGGCAGGTGCCACTGCTGGAACAAACCAGCAAACGTCTTCAGGCCGTCGCTGCTGTTCTGTGCACTTTACTAAAGCAACTCTTCAGCAATATTAAGAGACAAAATATTCTGTCCGTGCATGTACCCCCTTTCCTTCTTGTCTCAGTGATGCCAGAGCATTTGCAGCTGTGATTCCTGCTCAGCTGGAGTGCATTTGAGCAGGTCACCCACTGCCCTGCCCCAGCCTCCCACCCTCACCTGTGAGTAACCGCCCTGCTGCTTAGCCATTCAAAAAACACCCCACTTTCCCTGTTCCCGATGTAATGATTTCATGTCTTTGCCTATCAGTTCCTGTTGCAGTGTTCCTTTACCATGAGAGAATGCCAAGACTGGCGCTGGATCCAAAGGGACAGGGGCGGACTAAGCCCATGGACTATGATCCCGTTACAGAGAGGTGCAAAGGCTGTGCACCAGGTGGAAGACTTTTTTCTTTGGTCATGAAACCTGAAAATGGGCTGTTAGCACTTTATGGGATATTTTAATTAAAAAGAACTGTACATATCCTTCGTGCCCTCATGGGGTATAACCATTATTAAATCAATTTTGTTGTTGTTGAGTTAGACTCACATAAAGGTAGCATATTGGATTTCTAAACTAATTACACAGGCAAGAAGTTTAGTCCCAAGTTTAATGGAAACTTTGGACCTCATACACTCAGGTGGTTTGATTTTTCTTTAATTCTGTCCAAACACCTGATCAGCTTTATCAAACAGCACTTTCATTTTCAGGCATCGGAAAGCAGACACTTCTTATACTTACCACTGCAAAATTTTGGTACTAGGTTTGTCGAAGCAGGTTGTCTAACCCCCCGGTGAGTGAATCACCAACACTTGTCAACCACCTACGTCCTTGAAGCCAGGCTCCTTCTCGACTTTCACGTATGAGATGCAACAGGTAGAATTGTAACTAAATCTTTTTTTTTTTTCTCTTTTCAGAGCTCCAGGCACCTTGGATGTTGTGACTCTCCTTAGCCACATTCCACAAGCCCCCCCATTCTCTGAAGCACTCTTGAAATGTTCAAAGGGAAAAGAGGAGTGATGTTAACAGTACTGAAAGATGTTTGAAGATGTACCAGTAATCAATACTGGTGAGGTTTTTCCTCCCCTACAGGCAACCGACTTGACAGCAGGAGTTACCTGAAGTAAACATAAAATGCTAGGACCACTTGTCTGTGTGTTTCTGGCCGTGCAATGAAACTGGTACTCAGTCTCTTTGGGCCAGTCTTCCTTTTGCTTCAGTTTCTTCAGTAACATCTAATAAACCTGCACGGAGGGACACGAGGTCACACACCTTGTATCCTCTGCCTTTTATAAAAGGTGCCAACACTCAAGTTTCCATGAAGAATCTTTGGCTTCAGATCAAATACAAGCTCTCCTGTCTTAAAGGGCACAGTTTCTCAAATAAACAAACCTAACTGACCCCGTACTCAAAGAAGTGCCAGAGTTGAGAGAACAGAGGCAATCATCTTCATTTTCAGACACGGGTAGATCTACATATGCCAAAAACATAGAAACAACGAGCAGTTGGTTACAGAAAATCAGAGCAGACATTGATCAAACCAGGTCCTAAATAATTCTGTCCTCACTGCAAAAAGATTAAAAAATTAATTAAAAAAAATCAGCCTTTCTTTGTACTCAACAATGTTGAAAACTATATTCCAATTGACATGCAGTTACTCTTGATTTTGTAACATAATTGAAATTTCAATATGACCTAAAGGTTTCATAGATTTTGCAAATCCTAATAGCAGAAAAAGGGGAGAGGAAATCAAGAAGATAAGCTCTAGCAAACAGTAAATGGATATGCTGATTCCCTAACTTTCCGTAAATTAATAGGTCTAGTCTAGTAAGTGTCATATTTTAAGGATAGCTGAATCAATCAGTAATTTTCCAGGCCTAAAATGTAGTCACGGTGCTTAACGATGGATAAGCTACAAAAAAGTCTATGCTTTTCATGCCATTTCTATGCAATGTGTACTAATCCTGATCAACGCTATAGATTACATAGACTAATTAATGAGTGATTGCCCTTAGTTACATATGTAGATTCTGGCAGATAACAAGACTCAGTTGTGCTGGAAGTGGAAGAAATAGCTGAACTAGTTAGCAAGAGCAGAGATAGCTCTGGACATCCCCTTGCATCAAATTCTTTAGTCTAACCAGAATCAAAGGCTGCATCTGCAAATACTTTTGCAATATCTGAATTTAACTGTCACAGAAAAATTTTTGTAATACAAATTAATCTGGGTCTGGTGCTTAACCTTGCATACACATTTATAGAAAAATACCTGTATTTGTAGGACAGTGGGAGAAATATTAAAAACATACCACATTTCCACACAGACAACCCACATTTCAGATTAACACACTTTTTAAACATACCAGTTCTGGCAAAAGCATTCCTACAGAAGCCGTAACCTTTTCACGTAGCCTCCGCACGCCGAGTCCGTGCAGCACGCTCAACGTCTGCACACAGGTGGTGCTTTCGTTGTGTGCACTTGGCTCAGATCAGGAAAAACGTCTCATTAAACTGGAATAGGAGCAGTTTGCTGTGTTTGGTTAGGAAAAGCGTGGTATTGTCAAGTGAACTTTTATTAAATAATGGGTGTAATTTATAAAGTCACAATCCAGAAGTCCCAGCCAATAGAAGACTTGAAAATATTGCTCCTCTTAGAAAACAGGATTTGCAAAACCTTGTTTGATTTCTTCCTTTTTGTTTGTTTGTTTGTTTTACGGTCTTAGTGCACACAGTAGCCTCCATACATATATACTGTACCTATACCATACGTATGTACTACAAATGCCACAAAGTAAAGCCATACTTTGTGGTGACACTGCGACCCAGACAAGATATCATTGCACATTAAAATTGTATTAAACTAATTGAAAAATAGTTAAACATTGCTAATAAAACAAGATAAATACTAAACATTAAAAGACAGAGACTTTCCAGTGTTCCATAAAACCACACCTTTTAGACAAATTAATTATTTGCATCATAAAAAAATGCTAACCATGAAAGAAAATATTCCAGAAGAAAGTAATGAGTAAAAAGCTTCAGGTGATTTTTGATTACATTAAAAACAATTCCCATTCTTCATAAAATATGCAGAACTTTGCATCTTAAATACTATAAGTTACCTTCAAAAAATTACTTTCTTTTTAAACTTGCAAGAAATGAAAGTATTTGGAATATATCCAGAAGGAAAAAAACCTATTCTCATGTAAGCGGCACAGCATCTGTCAAGAGTTTCCACACACCTTCAGGAAGATACCTTAAATTAAGTCAACATTGTACTTGATTTCAGTGATCAGAGTTAATATTCTGCAAACCCAAAGTGGCTGCCTTGTTTATTTCATACTTTCCATTTCTACTGCAGTAATTCACCTTGGCAAACAAACGGAGGTACGAGGGGCTTGCCCTCTGAATAAATAATAAAATTTAACTTGTCAGGAGCTTCCTTTGCCTTGAATGAAAAACATTTCATTTCTCTGTGGTGCTACTGAATCTAAATCCCATTGCACAAGACTTAATGAGCAGCCCTGGAATAAAAACTAGCGGAGTGTTCCGGCTACATGGCCACCTTGATGAACATTAGAATTAAATTTGAGACCAGATGGAAGAAAAGCAAGATGCACTATACAAAATATGTCTTCATATGAGGAGTAAAGTATTACTCAGTGGCATTATACGTAGTTAATAAATTTTCTTTATCTGAAACTATAATTTAATATTTATGTATCTAATTTACATGTGACAAAGTCGCATATTCTAAAATTAGAGTGTAACCAGCAAACTGTTAACTACTATAAACAATACCAAAGCACAACTCAAACATATTTTAAGGAAACAATAGATACATTTTGGGCTGGGGAAAGATTTCAATTGCACATATTGTTTTAAATACAGCTGTTAATTATGTCTTGAAGAAAATTCTTCAAGCTCATAAAGATTTTCTGCTTAGGGAGTCCTGGGTATATCCATAAAGACCAAGAGTACACTACCAAAAAGTCCCTTATTGGTTACTAGTAGGTACAGTAATAATAGTAAATGCTGAAGTTGGGAAAAAAACAATTTTCAATATCAATGTTCTATGATGCACTAGACAATATATCCCCTTTGAGCAGAAACTAGAGAAAATATCGTGCCCTTTATTATCTCTGTGGTTTCTTATGTGTAATAGACAGCAAAAGAATTGCACTTATTGTAACATTACAGTAGTGTTAGGTTCAGCTCACCTTTTAAAATATTAGTGGCCATAATACTTATGATAGGTTGTGCATTATGCAAAGATGAATAAAGATGTGCATTTAAATTAAAAAACGAGCAACCACTTACAGAACCAACAGTGAGGCTTAACGTAACAAACATGCACTAACCCTACACTTATGCAAAACTAAGTTCTTCCAGGAAACTGTAACCAACTGTTGACCTTCACAAAGGTTAAGGTTTTGTCCCTTGGTAGTATGTTTGGACTTTGTAGTTGAATTCCAGTTTATTAGCTCATTGTCTGTAAATGTGCTGTTCCACTGTGATATCCTTTAGCTGCCCTTGAGCTTCTGCAGAACCTGCAATCTTACAGTCACTTTTATTTAAGGTTTTATTGAGCCGCAAAGTAAGTCCCCTTCAGTACTACACAAATAGGCTTCCTTATTCATCCTCTTCAGGTTCCTGTGGTAAAATTGGTGTCTCCTCCTTTAAACAAGCACTAAAAAACCCGAGGATTGTGCTGTAAAGGTGATATTTGCTTTTCTCAGAAGCAATGTTATGACCTTCATCCGGGTAGATCTAGCAGAGGAGAAAGGAAAGAATTAAATAGTTTTTTAAAGGCTTTTCAAATATTTAGGGCTCTAATTTTCTTTCTCTGATCTTCAAAATGTTTTAGATGACAACAGGACGATAACATTAGTTTTACAGCATCAAGGAAAGCTAATAAAACTCAAAGGAAAGCTCATTCTGTTGGAATTTGAACTTACATAAAACAACTACTGCAGTGGGATCTGCAGAAGTGAAAAAAATTTACATTCTCAGTCATTGTGCTTACAACAGTTTACTTATCTGGCATTTTCAATAGTGTCTAGGCATCCAAAGCCCATTAACGTCAATGATGATTAATTACCTCATGCTTTTAGGAACCTCTCAATATCCCAGCTTCTAAGCATTCAGTAAAAAACCATTTTATACACATTTTTAACTATCTTCCTATCTTATCTAAAGCCCATCATCTCTGTCTCCTAGGCTGGATGTGGGCATTTTTATCTCTTAACTCAAATTCCACTTGAAATTTCTCATGAGTGAGTCTGAAAAAAAATTTGCAGGCTGAATGAAGAAATCCAGGCCTCAGAATTTAGGACAAGAAACTTGTGGTGGCCTGAGTCAAAAAGCTTCAGCTGCTTCCTCAAACTCAGGTTATCACAAGGTTGCATGAGAATGGTTCAACAGGGCTCTGCTGAGAGACCTTTGTCATTACAGCTTCTTCCTCTCTCCACAGGCCTTCACATCACCTCGGCTGAAATCACAGGGACAGCTGGAATGGATCCTACCCACTCAGATTTCACACTTAAGGTCCTTTTCCAGTCGGCTGAAATCACAGGGACAGCTGGAACGGATACTACTCACCCAGATTTCACACATATGGTCCCTTTCCAGTTTCTCCACAGGCCTTCACATCACCTCGGCTGAAATCACAGGGACAGCTGGAATGGATCCTACCCACTCAGATTTCACACTTAAGGTCCTTTTCCAGTCGTAAGTGATGCTAACTCCCTTGTTACTGCCTCCTCCCTGATGTGAGCTCCCACCAGTGAGCCTCAGTGGAAACTACAGGTTCAGCTAAGGTTCAGTAAAGTCAAAGCTTGCAATATGTGACATCAGAGATAGTTGGAGAAGTGACCCAAAACCACATCCTCTAAGACATTCAAGAAAGTTTAACGCAACCAGAAACACCCACATACTCTGCGGTGAGTCACAGACACGATGTCAGCAGCACGCCTTGTCCTGCTCTCCCCAGCCTGTCCCTCACCCTCCGTATGGCTATGGAGAGAGGTCGCCTTTTAGCTGCCTTTTCATACATTTAAATGTTGAAAGTAAGGGGAAATTAGTTTCATAGAATGGTTTGGGTTGGAAAGGACCTTAAAGATCATCTAGTTTTATGTCACCCAACACTTTTTTAGGGTAAAAGGGACTCAAATAGTGATATCTCCATATTAGAAAGAGTGCATATGGACTCTAAAGTACTTTGTAAGGTGTTGCAAGATAAATGGGTGGAAAAAAGAAAGATGAGTGAGAGGAGAAAGAACCCGGAAGAACAAAAAGAAGGTACCTTTCTTTACATCCATACTAACAGTAAGGAAAATAGGATTAAACGGAGTTCAAACTGAGTGAGTTGTGGTAGGGAGGGTCCTTTCTCAGGGAAGAAATTGCAACATGAGGCTAAATGTTGAACTATGTTTACAGGAAATGTCACAGCTGCACATACCTGCATAGTGTAATTAACTCCAGCTTTTATTAGATGTTTAATTAATTCCGCAGAATGCTGGAAGTGGACTTTAGCTGCAAGACAACGACATTTGGACGTTATTAGAAAAAGCTAAGATCATTTGAAATACGTATCAGTTAAACAGCTTTGACTGAAAACATTTTCAATCTCTGTGACTACCAGACCTGAAGGTGACTGTCTTTCTGGTCAGGAGCGCAGAGCCCCGCCAGTAACGGTGATGCTGGGTGTAACGGCCAAGGTTTTGGAGAAGGAGCTGGAGCCCCAAGGGAAGCCATGCTTTCCAGGCCCTCTGTGAGGACTCCTCTCTCTACCCTTGATTTACACACACTGCAATAGTTTAGAGGTGTGTAAAACCCTTCCGTTTGAACATCATGACAGTTTAGAATTGTGCTAAAGGAAAGCACGTTGGATTTTCTACTGCTTGCACAGGGTTACTGCAGCCCATACTTCTTTAGGTAATGGGCTTTCTGCAACGTATCAGTAACTTAATCTTTGTGTGGTAAAAACAGACACTTTATGACCATGTCCTAACCCTGCAGAGTTTAGGCTGCATATGGGCTGGGCGGTGTCACTAGATGTGACATTAAGCAGGGGCAGCAGGCAATCAGAGTCCTAGTCGTGAACACACTCTATTGCTCAGACATCTATCAGAGTCCCAATTCACTCCAGTGCCAAGTTCAGAGGGGTAGAAATTGCTGCTGCCTTTTACAATCAGCAAAGCCTGAGGCCCTCACGCCTGCTCAGTCGCCCAGCATATCTCCTCTGTCCCTCTCCCCGTGCCCTGGGAAGAAACACTGGACGGTGCTTGCACCCCCCTGATTGCTCTTGGGATCCGTAACACGGCTTTGACAAGTTACACCGGGGTAACAGGCTGGCAGGTACCATCCTCCCTGTGCCAACTGTGCGCCGGGCACTCTCACCCCAGCCCTTTGCACCTCTCCAGACTGAGGAGTAAGAAATCTTGTATTATCCCACATCACCAGGAAAACACCAGGGAAAAAAGTAGCATGCATGTGAATCTGTACTGAGGAGCTTCTTGCAGCACTGTAATCTGTGCCAAAGCTTGTTCTTTAGACCTACATCAGTCAAGAAAGTTCAGAAAAATATACTGCAGTTAAATTTAACTCTGTAATTACAAATCAACTCTTGACTGACACATCTTATGATTCCATTTAAAGTTCCAGAACTTATCCTGTTTTACTCATTCTCTGTCCTAAACTGTGGTTTTAGTAGCTGGTGCTACTAAAAGGTTCCCTAGAGCTTCAGATGAAGATGCTTTGGCACTACCTTGTAATTAATTAGCCGAGAAGTTTCACTTCCCTGTTTGGTGCTGTATTTCACCAACTGTACTGCTAATTCTTTCAACAGCAGAACCTCCATGAATAAAAAAAAAAAAACAAAAACAAAAAAACCAAAACAAAACCAAAAAACCAAAAACCAAACCATTAGAAATGTCCATTGTTCTGCTATTAATTCATACGATCTCCTTCACTAGCCAGATGGTAGTCCCCAATAAATTAGAACACACAGGTACAACATTCAGCAAAGAAAAGCATTGTCAGTTTAGAGTTTGAAGTGAGAACTGAAATAAAACACAAAATTCTATTGGAGGGACAATGAAACCAAAAATATATTTGCAAGGTGTGTGCCTAATCTGTCTTTAAATGCCCGTCTATTAAAAACTCTGACTCCAAATGTAATTGTGGCTGTAAATACTTACTATCAGCTGTCCCATGAACTATTAGCAAATTCGCTTCTTTTAAACCATGAAGATTGTGTAATACACTGGATGCCTAGCAAACAAACACACACAAAGGTATAACTGGATTGCATTTTAAGAGTAAAAT
Organism: Eurypyga helias; assembly: GCF_000690775.1. Classification (NCBI taxonomy): domain Eukaryota; kingdom Metazoa; phylum Chordata; class Aves; order Eurypygiformes; family Eurypygidae; genus Eurypyga; species Eurypyga helias. The sequence goes on along the minus strand of NW_010270089.1, from coordinate 27,200 downwards.
TTTAAAAAGTCTTTTTAAGTTACTTGTTTATGCTAACTGACCTGATAGGTATTTTCCTCTTTTGATGGAATACCAAGGTATCTTTCTGAAAAAGCAGATGCTGTGAATGTAAAAACAAAAAACTTGTGAATTCATCAATATTACCTCTATTTTAAAACTCATCAGTTCTGACCTAGAGTTGGGAGAAGCTATTTAACCCACTAAGCCAACAAAGAGATGTTAAGTTAAAACCAGAATATACCATATTTAATTTAAAACCAGAATATATGGTTGATCTTGTAAGGAATGCACCACTAACCTTAAAAAAAATCAATTCCTATTAGAGGTCTTGATTCACCTGATATAGCCTAAGTATTCTTAGGAAAAGGGGTACCTGACTGAATATCAGTGGGAAGTTTGAAATGGGAAACATAACTAGTTTGGAAAAATCAGTGGTGTTAACAACAACGGACCTGTTGCATGTTTTTGTAAACTGTCCCAGAGTTTGTTAAACTCTCCCAGCCCTTTCTTTTAAACTAAAGAACAAAACAGTGACGTGAAACCTAGTTGATATTGGTATATTATCCCCCTGTAGTTACAATGGATAGTAGCTCCATGAATAAAAGATGTTTTGAACAGACTGTCACGCAGGTGTAGGGCAGGGAATACTCACCATACAACTTCATATCTGTAATTGGTGCCACCACAGCTCCACACTTGAAAAGCCGTTCACTGGATTTCAGGATCATTGATGTAATGTAGCCACCATATCCCTAACAATGGAAATGATACTGAGATTTTTATTCATTTCTTTTTAGCAACAATAAAGTTAAAGGACATTGTGCTAATCTGATGGTGTATTTTTACAGTACGTATTTATATCTGCAAGAACTGCTTTTAAAGGAAATGCAAACCTACACTTAAGAGTGAATAATGATGATCTCACACAGCCTGGTTGTAATCTTTAAACCATGCAATTAATAAAAGTATTTCAGTTTAAGCTCCACATCATGGCAGACTAGCCCAAAAGATTTGATGATTACAGAAAAAAAAAAAATTCCAAACCAGAAAACGAAGGTAAGGCTTTTGGGAACAAAGCCTAGACAGGAAGATCTGTACTCAGTTTTTAATATATTTAAGGTAGGTATTTGCTAATTACTGGTATACACTGAGCATTTTGCTGAGAGGACAGACAGTATGGGTATGGGGAAACCTGTGAACTGATTGCAGTATGCCCTCTCCCTCTCTAGCCTTCAGAGACTGAACCCTATTGCTATTGAAGAGGTTTCCGCTACAGCATTGTCAAATATCTGCAGCTCCTGCACTGGTTTGCAGAAATAAAAGCTATAGGTGGTCACATTGCTTGATATTATGCACATCTCTAGATGCACTTTCTGGCCATAAGAGCACCCACCAGGCGCCTACAAAGCGGAAGCACAGACGGCACGAAGAAGGTGGGAGAGATGGTGCAGAAGCAGGGGAGCTGTCTCCTTGCCTCACCACATTAACTGTCCTTATGGCACATCTCTTCATCATCTCCCCTGCAAAGTCTATACTACACCTCCCTGGGAAGAGTTGTGGCACAAAAGAGTCATGAAAGCTTCACTTTGTATGAAAACACAAAAGATTTAACTTGAGACCACAGACTTCTTTGGAATGACAAGGGTAATCCATATCTGTACAACTATAATCATCCTAGATGCACAGAAAATGAAATTCTGAATTGTGGAGTCTGGGATCAATGATTTTCTCATATATTACGGGCTCTGCAAATTTAACTATTTGCCATCTTTGTTTTCCCTTCATAAGTGCTGGAAAATTGATTCTTGCGGGTATTTTGTTGTTGTTTTGTGTTTGGCACAGCAGACTTCAAGAAGAAGAAGAAGAAATTATCTCATGGCAGGGAAAAGAAAAATGTAAAACACCAGCGCACCCATGAAAAAAATCTGTGTGCCAAATGGTCACAGTTTTCTCATGGACTTGTTTGAATCTTGCCTGCTCCTGTTCTTCATGTCTAAATATTTAATGAATAGATGATTTCTGTGGAAGAATGGGAGTATTTGAAAAGCCTTTAATCTTAATTAAGAAAAATAAGCAAAGAGGAGTGACCTTGGGAATCAACCTACAGTAAATCCAAACAGACTTCCTAAAGGAAATACAGAGCAAGAGCTGAATTTTCAAGATAGTGTGAGGAACTGAGTTACCCTTTTCCCATAGAAATACCAGCCTGGGAAGCGAGAGCTGCCCAGAACTGTCCATGTGCAGGAGTAGATTCTGCCCTCACAGAATTTCGGAGTGGGCACCGATAACTTGTATAATTCAAAGAGTTTAAGAGAATAGCAACTTCCCTCTGCCTGTGGGTCTCTACTTTTGCTTTTGTTAAATATTCTGTTTATGCCTTTCCCAGTAGCTCCAGAGTACAATTTTAATCCTACGCTAGGTATTGCCAGGTTATTTATTATTTATGCCATGTATTCATTAAGAGCTTGGTTGAGTTCTCCTAGGAATTTCTTTCCTTTGTGCTTGTGCCCTTGCTTCCAGCCAGGCTTTCCAGGACAAACACACGACACGGTGAGATCACATTTTTAGAAGCACTTCACAGTGACAGTGCAGAAAACAGCTCATGTTCTGATGCAAGGATATATGGTGCCTCTCTCATCGACTGGATTCCTGGGCTCACAACCTAATTGTTGTATTTCCATGAAGCCGGTTGGCTGTGAAGCTACAAGTCATTTTCAAGTTGTCTTTCTCCTTCCATGAAAAAAAGGCAAAGTACAAGGAACCACAATTTGCTGTCTAACAGTTCAGAAAGGCGTTTGGATCGTGTGTCACTTGGGCTTGTAGCCCCCCTCCAAGATGAGCAAGGTGGTGCTGGCAGATTGCCTGGCAGTCAGAAGTAGGTATTTTCCACACTCTGCCGTTCTGGACAGTCTTGTTACTCCTGTGCCTGATTTATGTTACTGATGGCCACAAGAGTTTTATTTCTGCCTAGTACCTCTTAAAGAGCTCCCTGACAGTGCGCACAAGCACAGATTTATGAGATCAGCATTAAGCAATTCCAAAGCCATCTTTTTTTGAGAACGGTGTACATTCTGTTTTCATCAGTAAGCTCAAATTATTGCATAGAAAGAAAGAAAAAAAGAATTTTCCTATCACATTGTTATACACAGTAGAAAGGAAATGAGTTTTAAAGATTTTTCTAATTGACTCTAAACTAAGTAGGTAGAGGGAAATACAATTAACCCTGAGAAGTTGTTAAATAGACTTTTTTCCTAATTCTAAAACTGACTTTTAAATTTTATGAATTTTTGTTTGACGGTAGAAAACAATTGTGAGAGGTTAACTTGGTAAATGGCCCTGAATTCAAAGCAGCGCTGAAACTTATTGAATTTCCCAGTTTTTGCTCTTTACTTCCCCACATTTCTACTTTTCATTCTTCTATCTTTCAGAAAACAAACACGGGAACACCATCACCAATAATATTTAGTGAAAGACAAAACATTTTGGGGTAGTCTTCGGCAGATGTGTATACCATGAATGCTCTATGGTAACAGTCTCATCACGTCATTGGTAGGAAACAAGATCATAGAATCACAGAATCATAGAATACTGCTGAATCTCCTACAGAAAACAAGTGGAAAATTTCAAGTAACAAAGAAAAGTATTTCTGAAGTCAGAAACAAGTGAGCAATTTGGGGTGCTTAGTGATTTCATTTCAGAAATAACATTTTCAATCATTTGTGAGAAGAGGATAGGGAGAAATGCAGATGCTCATATGCATGTGTACTTTCACATACACTGGTAACAGGCACTAAAACCTGAATAGAAATGTATGTCACGCTCATCTGCTGGATGGAATCAGCCCTACGACATCCTCGGCTGAAAAATCTCTGGCTCCTGTCCTACAAACCAAATACTGTTTTCAGCACCACTGTCACCCGTGCAATGATAGTTTCTTTAGCTCAAGGCATGTGGCAGGAGCTCATATCTTTGAGGACAGGCACATTCATGTGGAACACTAATAATAGTACCTCATTTTGACTACACAAAGATTAATAAGCCCACAAAATTATACCATGCAGGAGGGAAATACGTTGCATTCAGACTGACACACGCAGGTTAATGCCATGCCCGAAGCCATGAAACAAGCCAGTAGCAGAATGGGGATGGGAACTAAGGGGTTTCATAGTGGAATGCATGCTGCTCGTATAACTGATGATTAGGGGGTTTGTCTAGGTATTCAACCATGGTTTGTTGTTGCGTTGAGGTCAAAGGTACAAACAACATTTTTAAGAAAACACTTTTAAAGAAAAATGGTTGCATATGCTAGTTCATAAAGGAAGCAGCAATTATGGTGTGTTTCTAATTGCTGGGTTTTTATCAGACAGCAGTAAAATGCTATTTAGTTTGTTACTAAAGGTTAAGCCTTTGCCCTGTGCTATTTCATGCTAGAGGCAACAATATGCCACACAGTGAAGCCAACTGACAAAACAGCAACAGCAAGATTTCTAGCAGAAGGCACAGAAAGGAAGCTGTTGGCAGTACCACAGGGTTGTAACTCAGCTAACTTCAGGAGTCAGTAAGACATTCAGATATAAAAGTTGTATTAGAAGGCCATTGTGAATTCAACTGCAGCCCAAATGTAAAAGTGTAAGAAACAAGCTTTCACAAAACCTAAGCCCATATTAAAGATTTCTAAAGGAAGCGGATGTTTTTTAACCAGTACTTTCTCCTGCAGACTCTGAAATACAAATACTGCCATGCCATAAAACTCATCTGATTGATCTCAAATATTCATTCTGAGAAACAAATTAATATACAGAACTAGACTAAATTCTGGAAGGTTTTTTCCCCCTTCTTAATAACTGAAAATGTCTTAGGAAAATAAATATATTTGTTTATGAACTAATGATATTTTCTGAAAGAATCATGATGAAACATCCTGCTGGTTTTGCACAGTACCTTTCCAAATATACTCAGCCTCTTAGGATCAATGAAGGGCTGTTTCAACAGTGATCTGCAAGAAAAATAATTTTTTTAATTTGGTAAAGCAAAATGATGCACTTTACTTGTTGCACCTAGAATGTAAAGAAAATTATTCATACAGTAAAGTACTGTCATACATGCAGATAGAAGAACAAATTACACCAACAGAAGTCTTATTGCACTGGGAAATGTGACTTTCTTCTGATTCTTTCTCTATAAGGTAAGCAGTTGGTGTTGGGCTCATCTCCCCTAACTTCACATATCAAAAATTGAGCATATTGTCTAAATTGCCCATTTACATCTGCTTTTCAGATAAAGGAGAGAAGAGAGAGACCCTCAAACAGCAGTTCTTTCCCACCCATGCTGGAAATGTCTTTCAGCCTCAGGAGAATCACCCTCTAGAAATACCAGGATTTTGCACTGACTGGAGCTTAGTTGACTGGCTTTGACCAGGTGCCTAGGTTTTCGACAGCTAAAAGAAGGTAAGATGAATGCAAGTTTCTTAATCTGGATAATTACCCAAATAATAAAATTTCTCATCACAGTTATTAATCAGCAATGGTTAATTTTATACAAAAAAACCACAGTAATCTGAGGGCAAAATCCAACTGCTTTTGAGGAGGGAAAACCAGTCTCAGTACCTCCTCTCAGCCAAGGTCACCCTCCCTTTTTCCCCATGCTGTGCATCCAGAAAGAGGCCAGATGTAATTTAGCCTAAAACACCTTGGTGTTTGAGCAGAGAGCCCATCTCTAAGAGCACAGTATATGGTCTGCTTCTGATGGCCCTTTCACAAGGGTCACCTTGAATTGCTCTGCTCCATGTCACCCATTCCTGACCAACAAGAACACTAGGAGCCCGACTGCCCAGGTATGCCATGTCAGAGACAGTTGCCTACTCCTGAGATGACTCAAGCATCATCAACCTTAAAAATCTGTCTTTCCTTGAGAACCCCTAGGTGAAGTCTATCCAGACCTTGATATTAGCCATTTTGACATGTGCACCCTGAATAGAGAGTGTTGTCAACACCATGTATTATTACTCTTTTCTGCAGCTGTTGCTTTTGTAACAGTCTAAGAATGATACACCCTGAATAGAGAGTGTTGTCAACGCCATGTATGATCACTCCAAAGATGGAAATTAACTCTTTTCTGCAGCTGGTGCTTTTGTATCAGTCTAAGAATGATGATGTAAATGAGAAATAACAGGCATTTGCCTAAACTTTGTTCTCATTTACACCGCAGTAACTCCCATTTGCTTTGTGCAATTATTCCAGAATGCTGTGGGGAAAATGAGAGCAGAATCCTATTGGATATGCCTAAAATACTGTAACACAAATGCAGTTAAACATTAAAATGTGCACTGCAAGAGATTTTCCTAAAGAATATAGACAAATACGAATTAGCTCAGCTGGCGTATTCTGACTACACAAGGAAGGCCAGCTTTATCAAAGAGAAGCACCAAAACAAAAAGCAAACACCTCTTTGATCTTTAATTTGCTGTTTGTAATGAAAATATTATCGTTTCAAAATTTGCAACTGCATTAAAAAATAAACATTAGTGGTATTCACTATGCAAAGAAAACACTCTGGGCAGTTTGAGTTAAAAACGCTCATTCATCAAAGTGGAAGCAGGGTAAAAGGAGAAAAAGTTTGCACATACGTACTCTACGGCTGCTATTTGGTCCTTCACTTCCACAGATCCCAAGCATCGGTGGACCTCCTGTAGAATCTTGAGGCCTTGAAATCCACTCCCTCTGCCATCAAACCGAGCTACGATGACATTATCAGAGTTGACAAGCACTGAGTCCCAGTCAATGTGAAACTTATCTGTAACCAACTGGCTGCCTGGAGCTTCATCACTGCAAATACCAACACACCAGACACAAACGAAGACTATTGACAATGTGATGCACTTTGCCGTTCTCCGCTATTTTGTTTAACCTAGATGGCAGAGTTCAGTCGGTTATGCAATCCTGTTGAATTATTGTCACTTCCATCAATACCATCACATTACCTACTCCTGGTATCCCTGCAGTAACAGTAAGCAAAATGATTTCTTTAACTTCATCACTATGTTGCAGCGTTGCCAATACCTGAACATACTTTATAGAAAGAAACAGAAAACTACAGCATGTAGCGCTACTCATAGATTAATAAAGTGAACAACAACAACAAAAAACCATGATCACTAATGGCTACCTCAGTTGTGAGAAGGCTCATGTAGAATTTGTTAAGTCACACTAAAACAGACAAAAAGGAAAATCCATGGAGTACCCTGATTATGATTTTGTTAGATATATAACACTATTAAGAAGGATGTCACCTCAGGAAAAAAAAAATTGCATTATTGCATCCCTTAAAGTATTTTTTGAAATAGGGTACAAAGAAGACTAAAGTACACTTTGGAGAAAATTATATTTTCTCCATCCAAATTCATAGCAAGAAATGGATGCAGGCAGGAGTGATAAGTTTATTTTATGACTAAAAAAAAAAAAGGGTTTACAGCAGAAAAGGTGAAATAGAATGGGAGAATGCAGTTTCTAGAGGAACAATGAGCATTTCCCATTGAAGCCAAATACACTATTTTCCTTCCAAAGAAAATAAAATGTCAGTTTTAAAAGGGAAGCTTGTCATTATTTTTCCCCCCAAGATAAACACAGAATAAGAGAGCAGGCTACCATGAAGTTATACAAAATGCAAAATACTTCTATACAGGCTGCACCTGCCAGTTGAATGCAAATTAAAATGTAAAAGTGTCTGTGCTGGCTGTATGGAAATTAGATTGGACAGTGTCTTTGGGAATATCCTGTCTAAAGTGAGAGAAAGATGACAGAAATTATTATTTTGCAAAAGAGACTTATATAAACCTGGGGTGAGGAAAGAGAGAGAAAAATCTCCTACAGTAACTACTGTCTTACAAGTGCAATAAGGTGCTGAATCAACACGTGTTTTTGGCTGCGGATAACACAGACCGTCTTCAAGGTAATTGCTCTGTTAATTAGCAAGCATATGATGAGTACATGTATTCTCAGATGCAGTCAGACCCACTCAAGTCCTTGCCATATCATGCACTGAAATCAGGATTACTTAGTTATAGACGCAGGCACAACATGTTATGCTTGATTCACTGCTGTCATGTGCACCAAGTTTATACTTGGCTTTATAATAAAAAAGAGGAAGGGCATTTTCTTGTTTGCTTAACCAATTTATTTGTAATTACCCTAACTTCTAACAGCGCAGAGCAACGAATTTGGAAATACTGTCAAGTGAGCTCTGTAGAACACACACAGTTCAGAAGTATAGTATCATTATTACTTAGAGTAAGATCAGAAGCAGAAGAATTCTTTCAATTTACGCTTACTGTACAGAGCAAGGTTTTCAGAAGCACTCTGCATTGACATGGATGTTTTCACAGAGCTTTTACCACTACTTCCAATAGTAGGAGCCACAGACCAGTAATAATTTGTTTTAAAAGTTCTTCCAACTTTCCATAATAAGATAATAAGTCAGAAATATCGTGCTGGTTTTGGTTGGGATAGAGTTGATTTTCCTCGCCGTAGCTAGTATGGGGCTATGCTTTGGATTTGTGCTGAGAAGAATTCCCAGGCAATGCTTCTATCTTCTAGTTTCTGATACTGCCCCTGTGTTCCCAGCTTCTTCTCTACAGGAAGCTGAGAGGAGTCACAGCCTGGACAGCTGACCAAAACTGACCAAAGGGACATTTCATGCCATCAAACATCATGCGCAGTATATAAACTGGGGGGAGTGGGCTGGGGGTCTGGCTCTCAGGATCTGGCTCTCACTGCTCGGGGAGTGGCTGGGCAATGGGCAGCAGGGGATGGGCCACTGTTTTAACCCGCCGTTTCAACCCGCCCTCTCCCCACCCTCTTATTTTCATTACATATAATTATTATTATTAGTAGTATTTTCATTACATGTTATTAGTAGTAATATTAATATTATTAGTATTGTTAGCCGTATTAGTATCTTTGTTTCAATTACTTTCAATTACTAAATTACTCTTATTTCAACCCATGGGCTTTCTTGCCTTTTCCTCTGATTCTCTTCCCCATCCCACGGGGGAAGGTGAGTGAGTGGCTGTGTGGTGCTTTGTTGCTGGCAGGGGTTAAACCATGACAAATATCCTTGTTGGTCTAGGTATCTTTCCAATAGTTTAATGCACTCCACACAAATGACAATGTCACAAGTCAGCCTGCTTCCCTCCCACCTAACATAAGAACAAAACAAATACAGTGCTTGCACTTGTTTTATAGATGTTATATATACACAGGTGTGTATATATATGCTGTATATCTAGGCACTCGGGAATAGGGAAGACCATTACATTTTCAAGCCTTTCTCTAGACCAGAAAGTGCTTAAAACCAAAATGGGTTTTAAGTGAAAGATATACCCTCAGATAATTTCTTCTGTTAAGTAAGGAACCTCAGCCAGATTCACAGTGGGTGAGAACTGACAAGTGATGTTTTCCCAAGCTCCTTCTCTGGAGGGCATAGCTGGACTACTTTTAGGCTCAGACTTTAAACACTACGCCTCTTCCACTGCTGCATGATGGGTTGTTTGACGTATTGCTATAAGCAATTTTGCAGTGGCTAATTTATTTCAAGAATGTCCATATAAGTGGTCTGTGACAGGCATTTAAGGCCATTTCCATTGAGGTACATGTCAAAATTCCCATTAGCATTAAAAGATCTCTTTACTCTTCAGCTGCTACTATAAAATGATACTGATTACCTGAGGTGTGCTTCTGTCCTCCACAGAGACAGCGTATATTCTATGCACCATTTAGGCCCCACTTTTAACCTTCTAAATTGGGCTTCTGCAATGTATTAATCCTTCATGTAAGTCTGAACATCACCCTGAGGGCTCTGTAACAAAGCAAGTTTGTTACTACACTGCAATCACAGGTACACCGCCTGATTTGTGAAGTTTGTCCTGGGATTACAGCTCTCTCAAATGGCGGTGTTTGTTTTATGCACTACTTATAGCCTCATTATAATCAACTATTCTTCAGTGGTACGCTCTTCATAGAATTATTTCTTGACCCCACTAGTAAGCCTGGAAGGAAGTCTGTGCCATTCATGCTTGGGAGCGATACGAACGCAGAAGTCTTCTTCCCACCTGACTATGGATGGCCATAGGGAACCATGGACCAGCCAAAGGACTACAGCAACATCGACACCGGTATCAAAAGGGCGATGCAAAGCTACAGGCTCTTCAACATCCCTCGAGGGTTCTTGAAGGAGCATCATTGCCAGAGTCAAATTACAAGAGCAGAATGATTCAAATGAAGAATATGCCTAATTCTTCCTGATTCATGTGGTTTTCCTTGTAAGCGACAGCACGTGCACTTCCCCTTTTTTATGTTTGCTCCTGACTTTCAAGGTTCAGCGCTGCCTACCGTGTGTCTCCGACAGCGACTACGCTTGCATTATGAGCCCGCCGTGGCTGCTGGCGACTCGGGCATGCTGCTGAAGTTCACCACTGAGGTACCATTTAAATAGACAGAAGCCATCCATAATATCCCAATATCACTGACCTTAGTGGGCAATTTGTATGCTTCTTGCAAGGCAGTCACATACATCTCAGACTGTCTGCAAAAAGGGGCAGCTCATCGTAAGTTCATATATTGCTGAAAAGAGAAGAATCTGTTCTTTCAGATTTTATAACCAAAAGCTTAAACTAAAGTCTCTATTTGTGACGTGAGTTACAGCCCACAGGGGATAATATAGTGTTACCAGAGAGGCTGTTGCTGCTGTACTCTGAGCAATACTCCTCTGCCACCCTGCTATCATGACTGCAGCAAAATTTGTTCCAGGTTTTGCACCATTTAAAAACTAAGTGGCAAGATGTTAAATAGGATTTTTAGGAGTTACAGGGCTGACCGAGTAGGGGGGGAAACAATTTCAAACGATACATGCCATGCAAGTGCTATCATCACTGCTTAATTTCCAGTACATTTCCTACTTCTGCAAAGCAGTGGGTTTGATGCAGCATATCCTGATGGCAAATATGTGAGAAAGACTACCACTCAGAGGATAAAATTCATGCAAAGGAGTATCACTGATGAAAGTAATCTTTTGCTTATGGTGAAACTGAGTGGGGAAAGAAAGCCGCTATTTTGCAAAACTGGTGTAATAGAAAAACCTACTTCATTTTCAGATTTCATGAGCATCTCTCTTTCACAAGCATCAGCTTTCAAGCACACCCATCATTACTGGTCAAAAATAAGGGAATCTGAAAAGCTCCAAACATTGAGGACAGAAAATTCCACATTTTCTCTCTGTTCATATACCCTGTTTAGATGTAGCAGACTGAAAACAGATAGTGTGCTTCCAACTCCTTCCTGCAGATGCGGCCAAACAAATTAAAACATTTCACCAGAAGTGATTCCATTACTGGGGTAGAATCATGTGACATACGGGACTGAAGTAGACAGCATAGTACAAAAAAATGGAACTGTTATTCTTAAAATATCTTTTTGAAAACCTTGAGGTGGAAGACTTTGAAAATGCCATTTTGAGCACAAGAGATGCAACATTGTCCTGCATCATCAGAAAAGGAGGTGGTTTGGAATCTACCCTGGTATTTTTCTAAGAAAGATTAAGTCAGCATTTTATTCACATTGTAAGATATGTGCTGCTGAGGGGGAAGTGGGGGTAGGGGAGGCTGCAAGAGGATGGATCTTGGCTCAAGGATTCCCCAAGCCTCTTTTGACTGAAGAGAAAGGGAGTGAGCAGGTCCACCACAGGACCACTTACTGCAAATGAACAGCCGGACTAAGCCTCCAGTCTATCCCTCTTTTAGCCTAAGCTAAATGAATTCTCCCCCTAGGCCATCAGAAACATTACAAATTTCAAAGAATAGGGAAGAAAATCTGAAAGATTAAAAAATACTCTCCATAAGATACTTTGGGGTAGCAGAAACACAATACAGCAGTCAAATACCGCCACGCTTAGCAGTGGCAGGATGAATACAGACACAGAATGGATGGTTTGCAAAGCAATTAGTGAATCACACACACAACTCAGGGATCCCAAAAAAAGTAAAACTTTGCAGCTGTTTTACAGAGGGACAACTGGCCAAAGAAAAAGACCTTTGGGGATGTCCCCCTTGCATGCATATTGCAATCAGAGTAGTGGAATCCACTACATATCTTACACCTCACCATATAGCCACGCAGTGTTCCTTCACCTGCAACAGCTGCCAGTTAAAACGAGTAATACCCTTTACAACAAATGAAAGGTACGCAAGACAGCTCTTAATGCGCAAAGTGTTACTGTATCTCAGGTCTCGAATATCTCCCAGTCCTTGCATTATGCCTCTCTACATTTCTTCTGGTCTTTTAATGAGTTACTCCTGGAGCTGTAAAAAATTTCTTCACTTCCAACCCTACTGTCTTACCTTGCTATCAGTCCCGAGAGTGTATTAAATGGAGGCATAAACAGGTTTGATTGCCTCTGCAAGGCCTAAAACTTTCATCATTTCAGTAACAGGTGAAGTGATTCCTGTTTATTACCAAAATATAAGAAAACAAGTAAACAAACAAACAAGCAGAAACCTCTTGGCGACAATTCACTGTTACTTTGGAGAATGCCTGTTGGTTTTTTTTCCCTCTCAAAGATCAGAACAATATCTCCACTGATTCAGTTTTACAATATCCACTTACATACTGGATAAATTGAAATGGCTTTAAATAATAAATGCTGACATTTAAGATACATTATCTACAGATTTTGAAGGAATAAGGTTAATTATGTTCAAGAAAAAATAAAGAATGATTATCACCTCTCATTTTATTATCCAGATTAAATGCCAGAGTCTTCAGTTAATCATTTCCTGTGTGTTACCAAGGAGTGTATCTTCCAACTTTTTAATGAGTAAGGTGAACCATAATGAGAAAATCAAGTATCTGAAATTTAAACTTTGATCTTAATTATATAGAAAAGAGATGATAATCACTCTTTCAGGCAATTACTGTGCACCTCTCTAATCTATAGCTACACTGTACGTATTATATCAGAAGGAAACTGAGTGTGAAATGCATTAGTGGTTTAGGAGAACAAATGGAAGAAAGGACAGTGCTACAATCTATTTAGCATTTTATGGCCTATGCATCACAATTCTAGAAAGAAAAATAGTGCTAGCCAACATAACTGGTTTCTACATGAGGCCTATCTGTTAAGTAGCCCAGCTGTACAGATGGATGTGAATTTTAACACAGCAACACAGCAATCTTCTATTTGAACACTGCAGCATGCCTTGCAAAGGCTAATGGATAAATCTTCACAAAATCCTTATGAGGAAGGTTATAGGGTATGCAGGACCTGGCCCTTAAGTTAAGCTTGTATCTAACTGGAGCCGTACTGAGTTCACACCCAGGTTTCACAGCAGGACCAGAATCCACTGGTCCACAATCCCTTCCAGGATTCAGCCTTAACACTCAGACACCTGAGTGCCATGTGCTGGGAGTTCAAATTTATCTGCAGGCATCCTTGCATGGATACTGGAGCCTTATTATAGTTGTGCACCATTGAAATGGCTACTAGCTTTCAATGACTTGAAAAAAAAGTTACAAATAATATCAAACCTTCTCCCCTTTATCTATCTACAAATTCTGTAACCCTGTTGCCCCAAAGAGCACATGAACACCACACAGAAGCAATCGCCGCTGATGAAATTTTAGAGCAAAATTATAAACCTCTGCCATCAAAAAAACACTTTATTTTGGTCAGTGAAACTATCCACCAGCACAAAAATTCTGCAGGTAGAGATGAGACCACACAGGCAAACCAGATCCTGGCAAAATGTAAGAGACAGGGAACATGAATCTTCACCAGAGGTTTGGAGTGATTCTGAAGCAATCACTGCAGCCAAACAGTCAGAGCCTGTTAGATCTTACATGGCATATTTACCTTCCACCTTAGGGGCGAAAGCCTATACGCACTTGGGAGCTCACATATACTTAGAAGTTTTTATGCACTTAACAAAGCACTTAATTTGCAACGCAGACATACTAGGCGAATTTCAGATTTAAGCTCTCTCTCTTCCTCACCTCCCTTCTTTTCCTCCATCTCTTGAAGTCCCTGTTAAATTGCAGCACTACTGAGATGGAAAGAAAAAGCCATTTCATATCTGCTAATACTTCACTTTTCCAGATACATGTTTTCTTCCTTATATACTTTTAAGTGTCTGTTGCATGGATCATGTTATATAGGATCTCCTTTCCAAAAATGGATAGACAAACCAACATTCTTACCAAGAACATTGATAAGCATTCTTTTTCAAAGTTTCAACAGCTGTAAAGTAGGTGCAGCTGAACAATATGAAAAGCAGCCCTTGTTAGCAGCCACTAATACGGTTCCTGTCTAACACTTCTAGCAGCAGGAACAGGGTGTTTCTCAATCAGTCCCAAAAGAACCACCCTGGGACTCAGGAAAGTCAAATATCTGGGAAATGACACCATAGATGCAACTAATCAGTGTTTCCTGTAAAAGCTATGTGTTCTTCTTGAACCTAAATACTTCTTTTTCCTTTGCTGAAAGTAGTACTTCTGACAATGAAATAAACCTTAAGATGTCAATTTGGAGTTGTGTGGGTCAACAAATTACGCTCTGCATGCACACAGACTTTGAATTCTTCTTTCTCAAGAGCTAGGCAGAATTTATTAGGCTCAAATAATCATCCCACAAGGGAATCTCCCATAACTTCAATGACAGCGTTCAGTTTTATCTCTCATTTGGGGACATCTTTAATGCGAAAAAGGATTGCTGGCAACCTCAGTTTAAAATCTGTAAAAAGCTGCTGAAGAAATGTAACTTTTCCCATCTAGGAGGGAGGAGGACACAACACATGCCACGCCACATGAGCCAGGACAGATTTCACATTTTCGGCTTCATATGTTCATTAGTGTATAGGTTTTTCTAAAAATAACTCATTAAAGCCAACACTGAGAATTCAGTATTGCAAAGGGAAGGATTTGAGTAAAAAGGAGCAAAGACTCCATATCATAGAAGTAGATACCACAATTTGTATTCATAAGTGGATGAATTTCCTTTTTATCCCACATATACATCATTAAAAAAAAAACAAAAACACCAAACCAACCAAACAAACAACTATAAAACATATCCCTAGAGAAACACCAAACCAACCAAACAAACAACCAACTATAAAACATATCCCTAGATTATGATGCTTTGAGCAACCTGACCCAGTGGAAGGTGTCCCTGCCCATGGCAGGGGGGTTGGAGCTAGGTGGTCTTTAAGGTCCCTTCCAAGCCAAACCATTCTGTGATTCTACGATTTGGCCACATGATTCACTCACTGGGTACTGACAACTTTGCTAAGTTCAAATTCAGACCCTGCCTCAATACTGTTCTCAGTTACTTAAACTCCTGATATCTGAAACAATTTCTGAAGAGTATTTCCTTATCTTTTTTCCCTTTACCTGTCATTTTTGGCCTTGGCCTACTCCAGGTTTCTGATTCTTTCCTTCCTTTCTTCTCTAGGTTCTACATGAATGTATAACCTCATGTTCGACTGTTACAGTATATGTCAGATTACATATTTACTAGGATACTTAAAAAGGAAAGCATTACACTGCTAGCACCTTAGTGTTTCCTTACTCTCAGGAAAAAGAACAAGCGCAAGAGTTTGCAACTCGATGTAATGCCCCTCATGACAATTCACAGTCAGTTTACCTTTGGCACACTTAAAAGAGCTGCTTAAAATACAATCATGCTTCAAGACCATGCTAGAAAATACTGTAAAACATAAAATAATCCATGTGTTCTGTTACTCCACAAGAAAATAAAAACGTGTTCATGAGCCACTCAAAGCAGAGAGCCTCCACAACTGCAGATAAATACAACTGAAAAACAGCATTCTAAACACAAACGGGACTTCAGCGGAGGCATGCCTCTTTGCCCTATTATCCAAGATCTGATCTGAGCAGAGGAATTTGGGATTGCTCTGCAGCTCAAGCTTGTACATTTGACCACACATACCTCAACAAGGATCTCTGCTGTCACTAAGGGGAGGTCTACTCCAGGTGATACAGCTCAGCTAAATCGGTATTTTCATGTAATTATCACTGCACTCCTACACCTCTGTGAGCGAAATTCACATCAATGCCTTAGAAACAAGACTGGAAGAAGGTCTGTAGGAACAGGAAAGCTCTCTACACCCATGGCAGACCCATGTTGAGCTCAGGTGGAGAGCAACAAATGATGCCCTGAGCTGGCCGTCACCTGTTTTCCTCGGAAGGCTGCAGGGATGCTCATGACTGATGTCCTCCTCTGCTATGCATCCAGTAGACATGCAGCTTAAAGGCTGACTGCCTCTGGAAGAAATACACACACTACTTCTTTTACAAAGAACAGTGCCAGAGTACCTCCTTCCCTCCACAGAGGTCTTCTACGAACACCAACAGACTTTGGATCATGCCTGTAATGCCTTCAGCCATTGATGCTCAAAAAGGACTTTTTTTTCCCTCCAGTGTTCCTAAAAGCAGTTTTGCTTTATGCATCTTAACTGAGCTCCTGTTAGAAGCTCTACCCATTTCTATGGGGGATAAAAAGGGGAAAAAAAAGGAGCACATGCTCTGAAGGAGATGCTCTGTGGGTAGGGATCAGTAAAGGTCCAGGAAAGACTGCAGGATTACTTACAGCCACACCATCAGAAGGGCCAGTGACTCATGTACATAAAAGTACAACGAAGCAGAGCTAAGTTTGACAAGCTCAACAAACCCCAGGCATCTACCAGATAGCACCTATAACAAAATTTTCCTGAGAACAAGCCTTTTGATTTATCAACTGAAATCCATCAGGTAATTTTCCTACACAAGGTAAAAAAAAAAAAACCAACCAAAAAAACAAAACCACAAAACAAAACCACCAAAAACCCCCCAACATTTACAAATTACTAAGTTACATGTTTTCTATGAAATACTTCCTTTATTATTTTGAGGGACTCCACACAAATACTTACATTAGCAATAGAAGGGCATACTGGTTTCGGTCCGTGAAATCTTTTGGCAGTGACAACTGTAAAGGGAGTTCTTTTAAGAAAAGAGCAAAACATTAAAGGCTGGTAGTTACACAGATGAAAAACAGTAACTATGCAAGAAAGCTTTGGGTTTGTTAAAATATTATTTTGCCAAATTTACCGTAATCCTCAATGTGAAGCATTTTAATTTCGGTCCTGGAATTCTTTTTCTTAAAAACAGCTTCTTTCAGCACAGCATTGTTTTCCAAAATATAAAACTCTGTTGAAAACAGGAAGAAAAGCAAGTTGAAAGGTATGGAGACTCATCACATCACAGATTAATCAAGATTCAGAAAAATTTTAAAGAAAGAGAGACAAATGCACAATGATAAATCTTGTAAATGAATTCCTACTGTAAATACTTCTTTAAATTATGTAACTGCTTTGCAATTGAGGAACTCAGCAATCAGCTTAATTCAAATATACATCTATTCCATTTCCTAGCTGTGGTACGCTTTGTTTTCGTTACCCACTAACAATGAAATTGCTGACGAACAACATGAATACTAGTATCCCTGACAAATACCAACGGCAGCTGTTACAGGGAAAGGGTGGTCTGCTGGGCAATATCCTAGGCCTCAAGCAGGCATCCTTTTCAAGCTTTACATTCCAAGTCAATATTTAACCAGCACAGCTCTACTTGATCACTGCGTGTCCTTCTCTGTCCTCTGCACTTCAGCCAGCAGCAAGACTCCAGTTCGGTTTAAAGCTGCAGACAGATTGGAAGCAATCCTTTTGCCACAGAAGAATGATTAATTTGTTATCTTCTTTTTTTCTTTTCTTTTTTACTCAAATTACTGATCTTGCCTCCAAAATATAGAATTTTTTATTAAACAATAAACCCTCCACTTAGGGCCAAACCAGATAGTCTAAGGAGAATGTTTGTTCTGGGCAGTAAACCAAAATGGTACAATTACAATCTGAGGATGGAATAATTGAAGTAATCTTTAATCATTCTTTTATGAATTGAAGAGGATAATCTAATCTTGCACTGTAACATTAACGGTAAATTATTGCTCTTATTATTTGGTTTCTTGTTGTTACAATAAACAGTGTCCCTCTATCCTGACTTGCTTTGTTTTCCTCTAAGGTGCTGTACATAAATCTGTTTTACAATAATTCACTATCAACTGTATTTGAGACACAAGTAATAAAGAGCAAAAGTCTACCTTCACTGAACTGAGTCTTGAATTTACTTTGGGCAGTAATAGCTACCCCTTACTGAGCTGAATAAAACTCCCTCCCTTTGGTGCTCTCGCGGCTTCGCAAATACCAACAGCGACATTAAAAAAAAAATGAAAAGGGAAAAAAGGAAGCCAAAGTGCAAACATTAATTAACACTTGGTAGCATGATACTACTGATCAGTATGCTACTTCATCATGCAATGTTAGGTCCACTGCTAAGGCTGAATAGCCCATGACAAAAGGGATGCAGATAAGTACAATTCAGGACTTTTCTATTCTGGGGAAAAATTTCAGGGATAATCTATTGAATGAAATTAGAGTAGATAAGGATTGGTTTCATGGTTCTGAATGGACAGATGTCCCCTTTCCTCTAAGCCACCTTCATGCTACATGCAGCCACAGTGGAGTTTGAGGTAGTAGGGCTGTTACCTCTACTACACCGGAGAAATACCTCAGTGAGGAAAATTCTGCTGTTCAAGGACACTTCCATTACAAAGCAGCCAGGAAACAGCAACAGATTGAGTGTCAATATACAGAAAGCAATGAGGAAAACTTGAAAATTAGAGGTATTGTACACCCTCCTAAAAAAGCCTTTTTTCTTGGATTTGTCACCACTGAAAATGTCAGTAGAGCTGCTCTGATTTGAGAAATGTAAGAGAATGACTAAGTTCATTGTATGTAGGTCAGATTTTATGATCAATTGCCCAAAGACTGTACCTTACTTCAAGATAATTGGATGGTAACTTGAACAACATCTCTAAAAATACAGAAGGTGTATTATAATGGCAGCATATTTTACTTAGAAAGGGAAACGGATGAAGACCAACCTGCCATCTAATTAACTGAAGTGTAAACAAAGGATGAATTATATGCACTTTGCATAAAACATATCCGAAAAGCCTGGGAAAGTTTTAGTCATTTGATTAACTTCTTTTCTTATCACTTGCAGATGTGGATGTTGCTAAAAGTTAATTAATAGAACTTTATATGAATGAGCCATCTACCTGTTTTCATTGATTTGTAACTCCCTTTTCCCTTCCCCACACTCCCCAGAACAATCAAGGACAATAAAATAAACCTATTCCGTAAGGAATACTCACTTGCAGTATTACTTGTACTGTGCACGCTAACAACTGGAACGCCAGGCCCTGTTTTGAGGGGAGAAGAAAAGCAGAAAAAGTGTAGGGTCATCACTACTCCATATTTCGGTCAACAACGAATGAGAACACCAGTGACCACGTAAGGTCAGATCCTGGAAGCTCCGTATACGTGCCTCCCTTCAAACACAGCAGTAACTCCACTGATGTCGCCTGGGAAGGAGACAGGTTAGACTACACTACCGAAGTGTGAAATGGAGACTGCTTTCTGCCTGTTCAGCAAGCAGTCTAGACCCCTGCACCTACAAGGAGATTCTTTTTAAATCTCCATGTGTTAGCTAGAAGCTGAGAACAAAAAATATTACAGAGGCACTTAACAGCACTATCTAAAATATAGCAGTTTGACATTCAGAAACAGTAACTTTAGGTTGACTGGGAAGTGAATTAATGATAATAGTCACATTTTCTGTGGAAAAGCTACAGAGGTGTTGAAAAATTTTCAGATATTTCACTTACTCATCTGTTTAAGAAGCTCCTTTAGTACCTCAGCTCTGGAAGACCAAAAGCATCACCATTAAACATAGGTGTAAAGTAATCTAATCTTATTTCATGGTGATGTCAGATACTATATTTTTACTGTACCACTGAGAAACTAAAAGCACCAAGAATAGTTTTTCACATCAGTAAGTACTGTGCAAACACACAAGATGGCACGTGAAACTGGGGTGACCAAACATTCAGCATACCCACAGGTTTAGCCGAGATCGTTACCTCTGCTCTGAGGACTCCCACTAGTGTAAACTTGCAAAAGAGAATGGTTTTTTTCTGCATCCCCAACATGGAATTTGTACATGGGAAACGGTTTTAACTTTGTTTGACGAGTTTGAATTACAGGCAGTCAGTCACTATTGGGCTAGGAAAGATGATGCAGAAAAGCCCCTGAGGACCCCATGGCAGATGAAGGCATGGACCCTCTGAAATTAGGAGTTCAGGCTCCTCTTTTTTTTGAGAAAAAAATATTCCCTTTGAGAGCAGATCAGAGACAGAGCTTAATTTATGTGTTTTGACTCATGCTGAGGAGGTTGTCTCTCTCAATTAATTATGGCATGAGCCTAGGGAAACTTAAATACCTGAAATAAATAGCATGATGCCATTCACAGCCTCTGACAGTCTCCACTGAAGATTTTGATCAATTTCATTCTCTGCCTCAAGGGAGACTATTGACGAAAGTCTTACAGGTAGCTTGCTGACAAATCAGAGCTTTCTGCCTTAGCTCTTCAAAAGGTAATTTCTTCAGATGTCTCTTTTTCTTTGTTTTGTTTTTCCATCTCTTTTTACTTCCAAATTTGTCATTTTGCTTTGAATTCTGATTTAAGACAGACGGTTTTTGGACATGAAAGCATTTGCATTTTCCAGGCCAGCTCTATTTATTGTACTGAAAGATGGAAGGACGATGACAGATTTTAAAAAAGGCAGATTATAGTAGGTTGAAAAACTGATCAGAAAAAGAGAAAGACAGACTTGTGTTACAGGCGCTGTGTTACAGCTCATCAGAACGAAGCACAGCACCTGGATTTCCCACAGACTTCCTACAACTAACACTAAATCCACAACTCACTTCCTGCTGCATAAAATGGGAAAAACAATTACTCCCTTTGTGAAGTATCGGATTTGAGTGGAGAGATTAACATTTGTGAGTGTTTATGAAGTCCTAAGGGAAAAATCCGCAGGCAGTGTGGAAAATAAGTGTAAAGGACACGCTTGCCAAAACTGAGAGGCTGTAAAGCCGGTCCTCCCTCTACCAGGCTAGAAATAACACCTCACTCAGGAGAGTCTCTGGAGATGGATACAGCTGTTACACTGAGACAGATCTCCTGGCTGAGGGTAACTAAGGAGGAAAAACTATCCTCATAAAGGTGCTCACGGGTAAACAGGAGGTGGAAGAGTTGAAACTTGTACAGATCAAACCAGTCCAGAGTCCCCCAAGGATTTCTCTGGGCAAATTGCTTTTGTAACAATTGAGTCAGGTTTTTTGTTGTTGGAAAACAAGTGTGTACGCATGTAGGTGTGGTGTCATCTGTCTCCTTGAAGCGCTTCACCTCGTACTCTTACAAACAACTCCCTGCAGAAGAGTTTTAATACCTGCTCTGTGAGGATGCTGCCATCAACTTTGATACTGCCAAATATCCGCCCCACATGACAATTCACAGAGCTGCAGCAGTACATGGGGGCCACACTGCTGCTGTAATTGTCAAGCTCTGACAAAACACAAGACAGCACCTCTGAATAACCCCAAGTTGACAACTACACATTAATGTTAGAGGTAAGAAAACTTAATGCCTGTTTTCTATCATCCCTGCCCAACACCTGCAGCTTAGGGCAGTGTGCTGGCTGCAACTCAGTGGAGTGTAGGTCAAATCCTGGGGGGCTGATCTACAGTCTTACCAGCTCAAACACAGACCTGCCATCTCTGAAGTCAGTGAAAGCCACGAACTTGTGAGCAATTTCACATACAACCTCCTACTGGCATCCACATATTTCTATTTTATATAAAATTACAGGCTGAATATAGTTTGCTAAAATAGCAACAAGAGGCTATGTTTTGGGCCCACACTGCTGATTCAGGGAAAAAACTTCCCAATTTACCAACCTTCCCTCTTGCAGGAATCTGAGACTTTCCCCATAGGGACCATGTCAAGCACAAGGGAAAACCCTCCTTAAATCACAAGGAGCTCATTACCAGTGCAGCCTTTACTCAGATAAGGGTCTCAGTATTAGCTCCATAACTTCTGCTGCAGCTTTAACCATGTATAAACCACAGAGCTGGTGCATTCTTTTTTTTCCTAATCAGCTATGTATTATAGGTGAACTTCCATAAGAAAAAAAAAAAAAAACAAACCAACAACCACAACCTTATTTTAGCCAATATATATTCATAGTTTGATTGTTTGAATAGATTCAATTCTCAAGCAGGCAGATATCTTATTTTTGTGGGAAAAAAAAATGTACAGTTGCAAAAGAAATAGGAAAAAAGCATGCAAATAGAATGGGCTATTCACATGCATTTCAGATGAACTGTGTTCTATTGTTTTCAATCTGATGCTAGTTGAATAAAAATACTGGGAGAAGGTTGCCTGTAGAATACTGCAAGTTCCAAGGTCAACAGGTCTAGCTATACACTTTATTACTGATTGTCTCACGCTTTTCTGACCCTGTTCTTATAATCTTACTTATTTATCAGTGTTTACTTCCTGGGTGTAGGTTATGAATGCCTGTGTGGGATGGTTCTAATTTTCTGTTTATACATACCAGCTCTGAACACAACTGGTGCCATTTAGTGCTACTGGAATGAAGCTAACAATTAAAAGCTAAAGGTTAATAATTGCAGTTCTGCTGATAACGAGGATTGGTCTATGTGGATTAAACCATACCATTTCTTGGGTAGATACGCACACACATATATATACAATATATATGGGTGAGTGTGTACAGATACACCCATACATTCATACACACATACAGACACAGTGTTGCAGATAGCAGGCCCTCGTTTTTTAACTAGGTATAGTTGCACATGACCAATCACAATAATTACTGTAATAAAGCCGTTACGAACCACAGTATCATCACTATGAATTCCACATTCTTTTGTGAAGGTTTTTTATTCAGGGTAAATTTATAAGTCAGTGTCCTTTACTAAGACTGAAGAGTTAGGACTGGAGCAGCCAGCTGACAGCTCTTGTTATTTAGCTTTTATACAGAACATCTTTACTTACAGTCTTGCAGTAAGCTCTGTAGAGAACTTGGAGTAATCCACTACTGAGCTAAATGTTAGACTGCAGCCTAATGCCCTTCTCAAGGGAATACATTAATTCAGAAGCAAACACAGTATTATTACACACTGTGCTTTTGACTTACCTTTACAGTGCAGTAAAAAATGCCTATTCATGGGGCTAAACTTTGCACTGAAGTACGAGCACTGGTCTTTCAAGAAGTTGCACGAGAGACAGTGACGATTCAATGATCCCACTGTTGATACACTGGGGAAAAAAATGGATCAGAAACAGTTTGTGTCTTGGAATAAAATACAATAAACCAAGAATTAGCTCCTCAGAGTTGATAAAATTTTTTCAGTCCCTAAACTTGCCAAAATACCACCGTCTTGTTTTGTGCTTGATGCACACTGTTTTCAGATGACTCAGTGGACTACTGTTCTGTGAACTGGGCAATGTGGACATGATCCAAAACCTGCCGAAAGCAGAACTGCAGTTCCAATAACCAGCAGTGCTGCGGGGTAACGACGTTAGCAGGACACCATCAAACACCTCGTTAACTTCAGATTTAAGCACTGAGGTTTGTGTAAGGAGGAGGGGCTTTGCCCACACGATTAGATCCCATCAATATTATTTTTATTTAGCAGATTTTTACTACTTTTTAAAATACAGACATATTACATGCTTGCATTTAGGTGTAGCTTTTTAGATGTTTATAGAGGACTAGTGAAGACATAAGTGGTAAAAACATTTTGTGTTAAAATCTTTTTCATCCTTAAAAAAATGTAAAATATCATTGGCATTTATAGTTTTGAAAAACAACTGTAATTCTTTCCTTGTCACAGCTGTAGTGTACTAATTTTTGCATAATATAAATGATTACACAAGCCCCAAAGCCAGAACTAAGCTCACAAAAAGTCATCATAGCACTTATGGCTTGTGAGAAGGAAGCTGTTAACACAGCCTCATGTCCCTCTTACCTATGTAGCTGTCTTCCTCTTGGGGATTCTTCAGTGCTTAAGAAATAACTGTGCCCAAAAGATGAACAAAGTTAAACTCAGTTTGGCAAACTGTCTGATCTAGGTGGTGTTTAGAGAAGTGAGAGACATCATAAATAACTTTTTTAAAAATGAAAACCCCCCAAATATACATGAAGATCAAATACTTTATACACAAACCTAAACTCCATGATTAAACTCAGACCCAGTATACAGAGGAGCTATTTTAGATGCTATATTAATTCATCTTAAAACAGTCATGAATACAGTATTTCTTGGCTTCTGTTTAACTCAGAAGATCCAGTAGCAACCAGAAGCCCTTTCTGCATATTACAAATACAGAAGAGAAAGTTTCTCCTTCATTACAAGAGTTTGCAATATAAACCCAAGGAGTAGAAAAAGGTCACAGTGAAATTATATCATAAATTGCAATAGGTCTCATGATACCTGAAAGCCTTTTTGAGCAGCAGAACAACTTCTGTCTAGAGGTGGAAGCTAGCATCCTAGGCAATGGTTTACAGACAAGGTTGTGTGGGTAGAAAGAGGCTTAGTAGAGCTGCTGCAAGAATATCAAGACAAGTCCTTCGTGTGATCCCACAAAGTTTCTGCCTGAGAGGCAGAAGGAGAGTAAGGAAGGTTGTCTCCAAGGTGGCTGAGACAACCTACATGCAGTCTGCCACCTCTCTGCAAGCTGAGTGCATCCAGACCTTATTTTTCATCTGAGCTTTGGGTATGTATCAAGGAATTCTCCATGGATATATTTTCAAAACCCATGGAAGTGCTGGTCATAAAGGGTGTTTCTCCAGTACCATTGGAGATGATGGGCATCACTGCAGCCTCAGAAAGGTCCTTCCTTGCTGAAATATCATTTATTTTAAAGAAAATTGAATTAGATACATGTGTTTATTTTTAGCTGTGTGCAGATATACATGAAGACTAACCAAGATCCACTGAAGTTATGCGGAGCCTTCAGATGTTTTGTGCCAGTTCTTTACTGCTCCCAAAAATCACCAAGTATATCCTGCACTTCCTTTCCACTATAGTGCTAAGATGGGTTTTGGAAAGATTTCTCTCTCAGTGATCAGGGTGAAAATCAGGGGTTTGGGTAACTGCTCTATATAATTTGAATTTAGGATGAATCAGATCCTCAAAGTCCAGAGATCTCATGCAGTAACCAAGCAAGCATGAAAGAAGATGCACGAAGATTCTGGAATCCAGGAAAGAGCCACCAAAATGTTATTGCTGATGCATTGTGTGTTGATTTCATTAGTTAAAAATAAAGTGAGTCAACTGATGTCATGGTGTGCTCCTTTTCCCTCTGCATAAAAACAAATGCAATAACACAGTGGCAGGTAAATTGTCCAACAACTGCATTTTATGTACTTTAGAGTATAAAATTCATGGTAATGCTCAAAAATGAAAGATACACTGTTACTTAATTTTAGATGCACTATTTTCAGTTAAATGGATTCCACTTTGATAACAGATATTTCCATAAACAGACAGAATAGTGCTTACATCTTCTGAGTATTTTCATCATATGCCAGGATTTTGATAACTTCCCAGTTTCCTGATGTTAGGTGTCTCACACTGATTTGCTCACTTTTAGCCTGGAGAGACATGGAAAACATTAACTTTCACCTTACTTGTTACATTTCTCTTTGCCTAGCAGGATTGTCTGCATGTCATTACTGATTACATCTTTTTAAACTTTAATGCGCAACATAACATCTTCAAATCACAAACCTTGCATTTTGACAGGCCTGAACTTCAAGTACCCTTTCCCTCCCACAGACAAACTTTGCAAAGTTATTCAAAGCATCTCAGTTTCCATCACAACTTTTCTTGCCGTTGCCCATGTGCCAGCAGCCAATACAAGTCCTAGACTCCATGTTTTGTTTCTCTTAGTGTTTCTTTTCTTTTACAGGGGCACAGCAGGGGAATCTAACTCAGACCCCTGTACCCAAAACTCCGCACCAGTATGGTCACCAAACTTTCACATTTATCACATGGTTGTACTGAGCCGAGATTAACGCAGAGATGCTGCACCAAGACAGGACACTAACACCACCCCCATCCCGGAAGGCAGGCAAGCCTCTACAAGAAATGCACCGCACAAACTCACGACATAGAAGTTCACAGGACCTAAACCTCCTGGCAGGCCCTCCTCCACCACACACCCTGGAGAAGCCTCTCTTTATCCAGGGTCCGTAAGGAAAGTCTCAGAGTGGCATCCAGATTTTGGCAACTGAATCAAATGCTTACAAGTTGGGAAGCACTCTCTGCTCCTTCTCATAAACTGTCTGTATCTCAGTGTGAGCCTAGGAAAATAACTAGGGAAATTCAAAACCTCTCTTACAGAAAAGATAGCAGTTTTCTCAGCCAACACACCAGGAACTGAGTTAGGAAACGTCAGGATGTGCTGCAGATCTGCCCTGAGGTAAAACCAAACTCTGTCTAGAAGCTGCCACAGACTGCCCTCATCAGGCACACATTAAAAACAATGAAACCTGAAGTGAGCAGCTCGTTTGAGAGTGCTTCTTAGTGCAAAAGGTAAAATTCTTGCTTAGGCTGTTGAAGGTTAAAGCTTCAACCTTGGACATACTTGAAGAGAGTTTTTTCTCTACTACGGCTATGATGCTGGGCCTGGATATAAACACTCCTGGTTTTCAAATTCAAGACATATGTTATATAGAACAGAAGTGATACTTGAGATTGTATTTCAGCTTCAGCTGGTGAAACTGAGCAGCTGGAGTTACAAAGGAGGTCAGCAGGAGGATTTAATGGTGCTTTCTGGACTTGTGCCCTGTGAATCCAGAGCACTAGTCCACACCTAATCCCAGTAGCCTCAGTGGTTATGTGGCCTACAAAGAGTCATAAAGGCAAAGAGGGGTTTTTTTGTTGTTGGTGGTGGGTTTTTTTGTTTGTTTGTTTTTAATACCTGAATTTCTGAGCCATACCTTGTAAACTCTGAGCTCTACAGCAATAGTAACAATAACTAGAAACCAGAAAATGGTCAAGGACACTTAAGAGACGTGCCTGGAAATGGCAAGGCAGAAACAATTCCCTAAGAACTGATCTGTATTCTAACAGGTTGTGCTGGGTTCAGCCAGGA
>NW_010270088.1:0-272 GCF_000690775.1 Eurypyga helias | reverse complement strand
GCAGGAAGGGAGATGGAATTTTAGGATCACACACATCCAGGGGTGTATCCCTGCCCTTTTAGCCGGTGGTTGGGTTTTAGAGCCACCTTGGATGATTAGTGCCAACATGTGGTTGATGTGGATTCCCCTTGCAGCGATCAGTTATCCCAGCGCAGCGAGACACCAGCTAAACGGGAGCGATGCAGGGCAGGCGGCTCCTCTCCTTTAACCGAATCCTCGGCGTAAAGCCGTATCCAAAAGCCGCGATGAACGCAGCCAAACGTGTTCGTGTG
>NW_010270087.1:10923-19054 GCF_000690775.1 Eurypyga helias | reverse complement strand
GTTCAGCTTTTATTTTTCTGTGTAACATTATGGCTGTTTGACTTGTACTTTGATTTCTAAAGAGAGGTCTAAAATAAATTGATCTGGGGTCAAAGAGCGAAAAAGTGGGTATGCGTTTTTTTATACATGCTCACTTTTGCTCTTTTTGTATCTGTTAGTGTCCTCAGAGTATTGCTAAAGCGCTTGCTGATTATGTTACTGATTAGAAGACGAACAGCTCAGATTTTCAAGGTTTTAAAGGCTTCGGACGTGCATTGCCATGCGCCCTTAATGCACGCTGTTGTCTTCGTGTCTCTGAGTTCCTAGTCTTGTCACTCGTCAGATTAAACTGACTGATGGAACCTTGAGAACAAAGGTCTGATGTGACTTTTAAGGCTGCAGAAGCCCCTTTAATTACCAGCTCCACAGAAGAGTATGCAGATAGCTTGTTTTTATTCAAGATAGTCACCCTTGGAAAAAGCTTGGCTTGTTTTCTAATTGTCTCACATTGGACCTTTCCCAGGAGAAACAGCGGCAGCAGCAAGAGCAGCAGCTGCAGCGGCATCTGACTCGACCACCTCCCCAGTATCAGGATCAGCCACAGAATCCGTACCAGCAACAGGTTGGACAGTTCACAGGTAAGTAAATAAGGCAGTTGGAATAGTTGCAGGAAAAAAATACCAGGAGTGAGAAACAAGGTGTCTTCGAATTTCCTGGATTGGATAGCTTTTAATTAATTTATTACAACATCTTCCTATGTCACCACACCTTAAAACTTTCAGACTGTACTCTGATTCAGTTGTAAATTAACAGCTTGCCCTGTCCCAAATATCTGGGACAACTTAAGCTTCTGATTCTTAATATTGCTTGGGAAATGGGAAAATTCTTAAGTACCTTCCTTGATCTGAAGGCCTTTTTATACTACCATTTTCCTTCGCAGGTTGTAAATTCTCCTTTAACTTTCACATATTCAGCTTTTTTAAGCTTTCAGCTTTTTTTCTGAAGCCTAACATCACTACTGCTTGAAGCTATCACAGGCCTCATTAAAGAAAAATAAGTGATGTATTATTTCTCTCATTTACTATAATGAGTGTAAAACTCTAATATTTTTATCCCTGTTGCCTTTAGAGGGGAGTGCAATTCGAATTCTCTTTGTTACACGTTAGTATCCTACGTATTTGTTGGGGTGTTTTTTATAGAAGCAGCTTGGTATGTCTTCTGTTAATGCTGATAAATTAAAGATGATGGGCTGGAATAGCTTAATGAATGTGGAAGAACTAGAGAACAGTAAAAACTCATCTCCTTACCTGAAAAATCCTGACTTAACAGGGCATCAAGAAGCCACTTGTCTTTTATCACAAACCTAAAGCACCAAAAACTGCTTATTCCCTTCATTTTGTTTCCTTACTCTCCATGTTCCCACAGAAATAAATACCGAAGGGGAAAGATGCAAACAGAAAAGTGATACCCTCGTTCTGACAGCGTTGGTGACGCTGCAGGGTCTAGTAGAGCCGTGACTGGGTTTTGTTACCTGGCCGGTACAAAAGGACTGTGTGTTAGCACAGGATCAGTAACGTCCTTCAAATGTTGCACTGAAACGTTTTTTTCTCCTGCCACTTTTCTGCAGAAATACAGTAGTACACCTCTTAGAGGATGTTTTGCTATTAATGAATATCAGTATTATTAAAACTATTATTTCCGTGTAATGATGATTGTAACTATTTCCTGCATCTTGAATCTGCTGTGTGTACTACTTCTTCACTCTACTGCCCAATTAAGGCTCCTTCCCCAGCACTGGTGTTTTTATGGTGTGCTTTGTTGATGATTAATTCAATATAATTTGAATTATATTTGAATATATTTGAATAAAAAATAAAATGATGATAAGGTTCCTCAGTTATCTGAACATATAAAAAAAATTCTGCAGCTCACGTTTTTGTTTGAAAGTAGAGAAGGTACTAGTGTAGATAGGTTTCCCTTTGTTGGTTGTTAGAAGTGTGTTTGGGGGGCATTATATGCGATAGACTTCACAGTGCTTTTCTCCTTTTATTTTGCTTGAAGTCAGGGCCTGTTTCTTCTACAGGAAGAAACTTTTTTTTTCTCAGGATTTGAAAGCATAAAGGACTTTATTTGGTTTGCTGAGAAGACTTATTTTTGCAAATCGCCTTGCTTGGTTGTCAGCACTGCATATTAGCATAGCAAATATTTCATTGTGGAAGTCCTAAGGTACTTGACCAAATATCTCTGAAAGTTATATAAAACGCAAGAAATTTCTGGAATTGTGAAAACTGGAAACCCTACGGTCGTACAATGAGATAGAGAGGGTGTGCATGGAATAACTGACAGGGTGTGTGTGCAGTAAGTGGTAGTTTTTAACAGCTTAGCAAGTTGTACGTGCACTTCAAAGTATGTGTGCAAACCTTTGTTGACAAAGGAATATCGGAGTCCTGCCTTTAAAGTCTTAATTATTTTTAAATTGATGATGTTGAACCCTTAGAAGCGGCATTCAGATTTTTAGGACGTTGGCATATCTGTGTTTGAGATCGAGGTGGAGGTGCTAACTGGAGCAGCAGCTGACGCTTTTTAATTAAAGCGCTGCTGTCTGTGTTGGCTGCATGGTTTATCCAAAGGCAGCGGCGCCTCCTTTCTGGATTAGTGTGCCTACGAGCCTAGCTTGGCTCTGGTTGAACCCAGGTATTTATTGTTCAAAGTATCTCTTTGTATTTCAGGGTCATCTCCAGCCATGCCCGGGGTCAGTAATTTAGGACAATCCAGCTCCAGTAGTCCACGGATGTTTCCGCAGACCCAGAACATGATTCAGATGGGACCTGGCCACAGTTCTGTTCCTCCGCTCCAGTCGGGCTCCGGTCAGCAGGATCGCGGGGTGACTCAGTATACCAATATGCAAAACATTCAGCGGGGGGGATTATACAACTTGGCGTCAGGTATGACCCAGATGGTTCCCCAGCATGCCACGCCGAGTGCCAACGGACAGCCACCGATGCAGCGACAAGGCAGCTTGGGCCAGGGGGCTGCGGTTCCTGCTGGCTACGGGCAGAACACCTTAGGAAACTCCAGTATTTCTCAGCAGCACAATAAAGGGGCACTGAATCCAACCTTATCTAAGCCACAGATGGCAAGAGTACCAGCTGCTATGGGGGCTCAAAATCCATCTTGGCAACACCAAGGTATCCCTAATATCAACAACCAGACACAAGCAAACAGTGGCTTAGGACCATTTACTGCCAGCTCCTCTTTCCACATGCAGCAAACTCATCTAAAGATGGCCAACCAGCAGTTTGCCCAAGGAATGCCTCAGGTAAGCCTAAGCACCAGCAGACCGATGACCTCCATGAACGCTGCCGTCTCTGGGCAGATGTTATCGTCGTCGTTAGGCGCGCAGCAGCGGACAAACCCCCCCACGCAGCAGCAGGTGCCCTCGCAGCAAGTCCTGCCTGGCATGAACCAGACTGTTCCAGATCTGAATGCTTTCAATCAGAATCCAAATCAGCCAATGCCCAACAGAGGTAATCTGCACTGTAGTCAGGGGTACCCTGTGAGGACAACCAGTCAGGAGCTGCCTTTTGCCTACAGCAGCCAGTCGGGCAATAACGGACTTCAGAACTTAACTGGTGACACAGACCTGATAGACTCGCTGCTGAAAAACAGGACTTCGGAGGAGTGGATGAATGATTTGGATGAGTTGTTAGGAACTCATTAGAATGGGCTGGGGGTGGGGGTTTCTACTTTTTTTTTTAATTATTTCATGAAATATAAACAACACTTGGACCAAAAAACCTGTGGCATTGAGGAGACTTGCAGGTATTGGAGGTAAATGGTTGGGAAAGGGACT
Organism: Eurypyga helias; assembly: GCF_000690775.1. NCBI lineage: Eukaryota > Metazoa > Chordata > Aves > Eurypygiformes > Eurypygidae > Eurypyga > Eurypyga helias. The sequence goes on along the minus strand of NW_010270087.1, from coordinate 15,222 downwards.
GGAGCCGCTTTTCCACGAGCGGTGATGGCGCACCAGGCAGGTCTGTGGGGACGGGGCGCTGGATCTTGCCGTCTCTGAGGCGTCGCACGCTTGAACAGGTCAAAAAAAAAAGATGGTGCACGTCCTAGCCAGCCTTTCAGAAATCTCACTTGCAGTGTTCTAAAGTTTTTAATTATTTAAAAACAACCAAACAGATTTCCACAGAAATAGTGCAGAAAGAAAGCAAATCGTTGCACAAATCGTGTTTAGGGCTTAGTCTCCTGCAGCTATTACCTGCAGTCGTTACTTGTTCATAGCTTGACATGCTGTCGTAGTCCTGTCCATCAAACTTCTGGCTTTCTGTTTGAGAAGAGGCTGTATGCACCTGAGTACGCTTGCAAAATACTTTGAATGGTTTCTCTTCCCCGTGGCTGAAGCATGTGCCTGTACTCTCAATAAGCAAGTGATATTTCACGGTAAATATTTCTAGATGCTGGTGATAGATGAAAGAAAGTATTAAAACCTGGCCAGTTAGTCTAGGTAGTCGTCTTAATAGATTGTAGTCTTTTAAGCTGCAGTTTGCACTCTGTTGTAGAGAGGCACAGTTCTTGGCTTATACCTTGCTGTGTTTAAAGGGGGGAATTTCTTACGGGAGAACTTTTAAACTATAATAGGTTTAACATGAACTGTAAAGCCATTTACTTTGCACCTGTTTCTTCATAACTTATTTCCAAAGGTAGTTGTATTTAAACGAAGGCTTTGCTTCATGACTGCTCATCTAGTTTTCTTTGTTGTAAAAAGTAAAGCTAACTTGTGAGATCAGCTCATTCCCCAGAGTTAGCAGTGATGCAGTGAGCACAAGACTTTGTCACTTCGGGGTAAAAGCGAGGAAAAAAGAATTTGGTTGAGAGGTGAAAAGTCCTTATTGGCAATAATAGCACAGGCAGCCTGGGAGAATACTTGTATCAGGGTTGCTCCAATATGGAAGTCTCCCCCTTTAAATACTTTTTTGTTTAATACTGGGTTACGAGTTTGATAATTTTTCTGTAGACTGGTGGATTTACTTCTTTTTAATATCCCTTGAAGCAGATGCTGGTTCTTCAGCTCAGCCCAAGGAGACCTCTTACCCATATGTTGGGGTCAGTCCCAGAAAGGACAAAAACAGTAATAGGAACTGTCAGTGTTCCTAAGTCCTTACTTTCTACCAAAAAAAATCCCCTATCCAGCAACAAACCATCTTGCCTTAACCTTTATTTCAAAATGAAAATAAAGTTGAAAGCTTTTGTTTTAAATGCACAAATACCTCCTCCCTTTAAAATCCACTGTTTTTGGAAAACTCCTTAAAACTTTCTAACCAGACCCAGCATTGTGGTTTAAAATAATTTCCTTCGACACAGACTCTCTTCTCCGGGAGTTTTCCGCACCGCGGAGATGCGTGAGAGGTTTTCTTCCAGAGTGGGTCAAGGGAAGTGAAGGATAACATTGATTTCAAAGAAGGAAAGTATTTTACTGTATCTGCAGCTCCTTTATGAGACAATTTGCACTTTTAAAAACTGCTTTTTAACACTAATACTTTAACCCTTTCCAAATACGCGTGGAACATGGTTTGTCCAGCACACTTACCTAGTGTGGAAGAATTAACGCTCTGTTGAACAGATTCAATGTTGTATCGTGTTGGTCTGTTGGTGAAAAGATGGTCAGTGGGTCCCACCGTTGAAGAGTGGATAAAACTTCACTGAAGCAGACTTAATCCCTTGTAGAGCCTTTGAAAAGATAAAGATTGTCTTTGGATGGGATGACGAGGGTGTTAGTGACTTTGTTGTTGACACTTCTGGTATTTTCTAGAATAAGTAGTTGATAATAACTGATGCTAACTCTTCTTACGCTGGCAATCTAAGAAAAGAGCTAGGGAGTTTGGTTTACTGTTAAGTTAAACCCAAACTGGTCCGAGGTAAGTGTCACTAGAAGAATATAGATATAAACTAGCAGAGGCAGGGGAAGGAGTGTTTCCTGTATTTTTATTTTTAAGGGTTAACTTTGCACCAGTGTGCCTTCCTTTCCTGCTGGGGGTGCTTGGGACCTCATAATTTCAAGTGACATCCTTCAGTGTCACTAGTTTTTTTCTCCCCCTTACAAACACTTGAGAGAAATAACAGGGTAAGAGGATTCAGGTTTTCTTTCTTCCCTGCTTAGGTTTTGGTGAAATCTGCTACGTTTTCCAGTAGATTTTGCACACAGGCTTTGTTCTGAATAAGTCAAAATACAATCCATCCAGTTGTGATTTCTTAGTTGGAGGAAAAGAACATCTGCTGTTTGCATTATTACTACAAAAAAGGCAATCCAGCAAAGTGTCCAGGAAAATGCAGATGTACTCGTTCCTCCACTGTTTCTGGAAGCTAAGGTGGATATTGCCCTGCCTGACCACAGGGTTTGTTCAGGAAGGGATCTAGATTTGATGACAGGGCCTTCCCATGGTGCTGTTGAACTAAAATTCGTTGTGATTCTAGCAAAAATTGGCTTCTAATGCCCATCGGTCTTCATATGTGAACAGGATCCAGACAGCATTTAACCTGCTAGGAAAAAAACAGCCCTCGCTCTGGTTTTGGTCCCTGTCCACGTAACGCCGTCAGGCCGCTGGGAATACGGGATCGCTGTAACAAAGCTGAAAGGGTTCAGTGGAAATGAAAATACGGTTCAGATGTACATAGGTGCGTGGGTAGGGCTGGGCTTTGCCTTCGTGCCCTTCAACACGTCGCTGTCGATATATGCACTTGGGCTTTCCATTTGCTGCGGCTTCAGAGCAATAAAACTATCTCCCCTGAACTGTCCCTAGCCAGCCGCCCATGGCTTTATTTATAAACTGCGGTTCTGGTTGGGTAGGAAAGGTGAGAGTGTCACTGTGCAACATCCACTGCCTTCCAAAAACCACGATTCAATTGAAAAGGGTGCTCAAAATTTTGTTATACACATTTCCTTTGTGTAAATAAATGTTTACAATTTTATATTAAAGATTTGAATAAGAGTTAGATCTTCTGACTGTATATTTTTTACTTTTTATAGATTTTAAAACTATAATTCTTTATATATGTGTTTGGGGGGTATTATGGTAAGTTTTATGCTTGTAAATGGAGAACAGTTGAATTTGATGCTAACCTTTATGAATTTTTGTCATTGAAATGTATAAAGAGTCCATTAATCCCCTTATTCTTTTACTACAATTACTGGTGCACACCAAAAAGATCCTTCACTTCTGTTTTATCATTATAAAATAAATATTTTGCTAGTGTATTAAACATACATGGTGTGATTTTGTACGTTTGCGTGAGCTGAGCAAGAGTTCAGCGTTGTTGGTTCCTACTGAGACGGCTCCCTTCATTCCAGCACACAGCAGTGGTCAGCCTGGTAGGAAGGCTCAAATTCCTCTGCTCTGTCTTACCGGTTCCGACAGGTTCAGAAAGTCCAGTTAAACAGGCCAGAACTGGCCTTTCTGTTGAAAACAAGGTTTTAGGCTACACCCGCTGTTTATGGACTTGGTTTTAAAGCAGTTGTAGGCCTTGAGCTAGGAAATAGGGCTGCAGAGGTGGAGGTTACCAGTGCAAAAGGTGTAGGTTTAGCTTGGATGTCAGGGAAAAGTTCCTGCTGGAGAGGGTAGGGAGCACTGGGACAGGTTGCCCAGAGAAGCTGTGGATGCCCCATCCCTGGGAGTGTCCAAGGCCAGGCTGGATGAGGCTTGGAGCAACCTGGTCTAGTGGAAGGTGTCCCTGCCCATGGCAGGGGGGTTGGAACTGGATGGTCTTTAAGGTCCCTTCCATCCCAAACCAGTCTGTGATTAAGTACTACTGAAGACCTAACATGCAAAATGGTAGAGTTCCAAAAATAAGCTCAGATTCCCTCAAAACAACAAGCCTCAGTGGTTCAGATTGTTTTCGTAGAGACTTGGAAAAAGACAACGGTATTTGTTCGGCTCAGGCAGATCGCACCAAGGAGTCGGAGTGAGCAATGAGAATCGCGTACTGCGAGCGCGAGTTGACGTTTCTGAACGGGGAACGAAGCACCGGCAGGAAGCTGCCTGAAAATTTTGGCTTAAAGCTGACAAGGTCCCTAAGCTGCTGCATGGAGCTGGTGGGTCGAAGGGAAAATAATGTGGGAAATAATGGCAAAATGGGTCTGTCGGACCCTGCTGGATTGTTGAGCTTTTGAAGGGGGGTGCTTACGGGTTCGTTGGTTAGCGGAGCAGGGACCTGCGGCGCCGTCAGTGCCCACAGGAGCCCAGCTTTAGCGGCGGCTGTTTGGATGTTAGTATGTTGGTGCTAGCAAGTT
>NW_010270087.1:0-10890 GCF_000690775.1 Eurypyga helias | reverse complement strand
GGTTCTTAGTGAATCATACCACTTGCAGCAGACCCAAGAATTCAGTTATTGATGTAGCATTTCCTGTTTGTCAAGTCCGCCTTTTATAACTGATGATATCTGGTCTTGACTTCTACACTGACATCTCGGGCTTCTCCAACCACAGATTTAGCAGTAGTGATAAAGAAGAATTTGCAAAATGTGACACATGCGTTTCTGGCTGAGGCTGCGTTCGCTTTACTTGTTAAATCATCCCCTATGGAATAAGAATTTTAATTGGCTCCGAACGCTGCGGGATCTCCAAGCGCTGGTGTTGTATCGTGTAGCTGTTGTGTTTAAGGCCCAGCTCAGCGCCTTCAGATTCTTCCCGAAGTGCATCCGGACTTACCTGAGTACCATTTGAATATATTTCTACTCTGCAAGTTCTGGGTTGTGTTTGGGGGGAGTGGGGGACGCGTAACTTCAGAATCTTGTAAAGAACTGAATGTACTAAGGAGTAACAGCGCCAGGATGAGCTGCTTCCAGCCCGGGGGAAACTGGGAAGTTCTTACTTTATTAACTTCTGCTTTATTGTCCCATTAAAAATGCTGCTTTGTATGTAACGCTGCGTAAACCAGGAATGTCCCAAACCGGCCCCAGTTGAAGTGATGCGCACGTGTGTGTTTTTCCAAAGATTTTAAGGAGTCGGTGGCAGCTTGCCATCAACCTCTGCTCAGAAAATGCCCTTTTTTAATCCCCTTTTCCTTTTTTCCCCTCTGTTAGTGTTTTTCCTGAGGCTAACGCAGCTCTAACGGACGTGTCTTCTACAGCCTGAATTGTCTGTTGGCGTGGTGTAAGCAGAATTAGGCTCCTGGTGACGTTTCCCCTCTGACTTTTACATCAGATGCCCCACATGAAATCTTGGGTCACCAGTAGATTTTAAGGTTAATTGTTTTATTTCCATTTCAGTCTCTAACAGCCTGGAGGGTCTGTCCCACTCGGGAGAAGCTGTAGGTCTGGTCACTTCCTGGTGGTGCTGTGCCCAAATTCTGTACTGAGGTTTTGTGTGATTCTGCAGAGAAACGCAATATTTCAGCCATATCCTGCCCTCTCCCTTCATCAAAATAAGGGAAAACCTCAGCTGATAATGAATGATACCTTTTTCCTCCTTTTTGGTTTTAAAATCCTGAAAGCCAGTAGTCTTTTATCCATATCCTGTGTTTTGGAGCCACTTTGTAACTTTGTGAACTGATGTTTATTTTCCTTTTGTGGGCTGGGGTGAAAAGTTATTTAGGGCTAATATACTGCTGGTTTCGAAACTTTATCTTTCACGGTTAGAATTCTGATGCTAGTGAAACATTTCTGAGGGTCGGCGTGTTTCTCCATCCTGTGCTGCCGTCCGTTCTGAACCGAGAACTTCGATTTTGTACGTTAACCGGGAAAAGGCTTGTGCTGCAGGGTTTTACAAACATCAGAAAGCTACACAAAGTGACTGAGCGAGTATTTATAGGATAAAATACCTGAATGCTCTTTTAAAAATTCAGAATCCAGTAACAGAATTAAGTTATTCCAGCTGAAGCCTAGAAAACATTTCATGTGGTCAACTCCACTACCTGGAATAGGCACAGAAGGTCAAGTCATTAATTTGTAAATGTTTGTTAAATTTTATCCCCTCGTGTGTCATTTAGATGCTTTAGGGCTGATCAAAACTAGCTGTAAAAGGGCTGTAAAAACTCCATCTTTCAGTTGCCAGCAGCCAGCAGTCTGTTACTCGATGGGGGTACACAAATCTGGGAATATAATTGTGAGGATTTTGTTTTGCCCCAATTCTGCAGGAAGCACTTGTCTAGAGTGGCCGTTTGCTGTTGGCTGCTGCTTGGGAAAAGTGTGTGGCGTGGGGAGAGTTAAGGCGTGGTGGAGGAAACACGTGTCGGGGCCGAGCGGTGAGACGCTGCTGCAGAGCGTGCCGCGGTGGGAGAGCAGCTCTGCGCGTCGCACCTGCCTGGGGCGCCGGTCCACAGCCCAGCATGAGGGAGCAGATAGACCTGCTGGCCACTGTCACCGTTTTGGGAGTCCTGGAGCAAGGTAAATGTCCTTGTAAAAGTACTATTAACTATTACGCTAATTATACTAAACTTTGTGGGACTTGGTTCCTGTATTTTGCCTGGAGTCTGTGTTAGAATGATGTTTGGCCGCTCGTAGTGGCGGTGCCGAAGGGGGGGTCAGTGTTTGATAGAGACTAGGATGATCTGCAGACCTCCAAGCCGGCATCCTAGAAGGAAATGTGAAACTCAGGTTTTACTTTTAAAACGATTTCAACAATCAAATGTCTTTAAATCACTTTGTGGTCGGGTTTTAGCAGTAATTTTTCACTCGGGGTGGCTGGAGGTAGGCGATACAAGGCAGGTTAACCGACAGGCTGAGGAAGAGGTGGGTGCACACACCTCACCGTATCCCTGTAGAAAAGAGCATCGCGTGTGTGTGTATTTCCCCGGTGACCGACCCCGTTGTGTTCAACAGCTTCGCTGCACGGAGCACGTGACGGGATCAGTTGGCACCACACAGTAATTTGGAAACTAATGCAAACCCTCCTGGCCAGACACGCAGATGTCTCCAAAAAACCCAGTGATTTCTCATTTCAACAGATGCGTTTGGTTTAGACCATTTAGAAAGAAGCAGTGGTGTTGCCAGGCTCTGGCTGCCTCCCCTGCTCATTGTGGGTTCCTTGGGTGAAGGCTTCGCCCCTTGGGCTTCAGGAGGGTGACGGAAGGGGACGCTGCCCCTGCCTGGGGTGAGGACAGAGCCCCCGTTGTGTTCAATCTTCACGTGGCTATGAGGGAAGGGTCGTTTGTGCGGGTTTTATTATTGAATTAATTCACTGTGGAGCTAGCACACCTCTTTGCTGACAAATGGGTGGGAACCTGAGCAGCCTGACGTACTTTTATCCATCAGATGATAAATCCCTTAATATAAGAATTAGTTAAAAGATGGATCTGCTACTGAAGAGTAGAAGATTTCTGAGTTATCAGTGATTTCCCTCAAACAAATTACAGAGAACTATCAGATGCTTTGTCATGAGATTTTTTGTTCCTGAACTGAGTGGGGATGGAACGTTTAGTGCAAGGAAACCTGAAATAGTGTTATGGAAACGTTGCTAAGCCCTTTCCGATGGGAAACCCTCAGTAGCAAATCCCTAGATAGCAGTCTCAGATGTATTTATTTTATGAGAACTTAATTTTTAAAGGTTGCAGCCTCAGGCTTTTTGCTTTCATGCTCTGCAAACCATAGATAGGTGTGAAGCCAGCAGATAAACAGCATCGGCGCCCTCTTATCTGCGATAGATCAGACGAAGCAGCTTCATTTTATGGTCTCTGCATGGGAAGCCAAGGAGCAATTACTGAGCACGACGTGTTTCCTTTTCTCTGCTAGTAAGAAACTTGTGTGCTAGTGTCACCTTTACTCAGAGCTGTGTGGTAGCTCCTGCGTGTTTTGGAAGGACGTTCTCTGGGTGAGTTACGGACCCGAGCTCAGTTGTGAGAAGGCCGAGCAGGGAAACGGACGTGTGCTGTGCGTACACTCCACCAGCACATCCTGATGTAGGAGGCAACCATGGAGTGTTGGTACACTCCGTGTACCAACAGTACAGTGTTGGTTGATTTTTATTCTTAATTTTCTGGAAGCCCACAGTTCCCACATCCTTTCCTCTTTTTAATTGTTACGCTCAGTTTAGCAGTGCTCTGAGCTTAGCGTTCTGTAGATACCTGCTCCTGCCCTGTGCAGAATGCTGGACCAGAGAGGAGAACAATGCTCCCACCGGTGGTTTTTCCTTCCCTTTTTTATGGCTTCTGAGGAAGTAAAGCCTATGCACTGTCACTGCTCGTCAGTCCCCACAGAGCTTGTTGGCCAGGTCTGCTCAAATGTGACCAATATCAGCTATAACACGGTTTGACAAGTTTGTGGACGTAGTCAAATAGAGAAGGAAGGTGTGGCTGATCCTTCTGCAGGGAGAGCGCAGCCCGTGAGCCACGTGGGAATCCACGCAGGAGCTTCACCTGGAGACACGAGTCACAGAAATACTAGTTTGCAGATGGAACTCCTTCCCCTAGAAGTCCATGCTGAGAAGGCTTATGCAGTGTGGGGTTTTTTCAACACCTCATTGTGAGAACCGCTTTTGGAGGGTGGATCTTCATCCCTAATGCTCCACCCGCACACCAGGCTGGGAGGAGAGCTAGCCACCCTCCAAGAGGCTCTCGCTCCTCTTGAGCCGTTGTGTGAGGTATTATCCATCCCTGAGAGCGAGGGATCTGCTGCAGGGCTCGTCACAGTATTTGCCCCTGTGTACAAGCAAGGTGCTAAGTGTGGAGCTGATGGAGAGGTTGGGTCTAAGACGGTTCTTACCATGCCCCTCAGGCACAGGAACGCTACGTTAGGAAGGGGCAGGTGGCACGAGGCAGGATGAGGACGGTTGCCCAGCACAGTCAGGTTTATGCCACAAACCAGAGCTGTGCATGATGCAGTAACGTCAGCTCAGTCCTTCTGTGAGAGGTGGCTGGGATGAGACCCTGAGAGCATTACAGAGTTGTGTAGGAAAATGTGCTCACCTGACCTGAAGAGGAGGCAACGGGATGGGTCACACTTTGACCATCTTTTTCCCGAGCTCTGGCAGCCGCCGCTGAACTGCCGGCTGTGTCTCTGCAGGCGGAGCTGCCTGGTTTGAGAGAGGATGCTGTGTTGTGTCCTGCCACATCTCAGCAGCAGGACGATGCCCTCGACTGTAACCAGCGTGCTACACACGCATCGGGAGGGCAAAAGCAAACCCGTTCTTTCCCACCTCTCTCCCAGCACCTCTCGTTTAGAGTGGGTCACTGCACGCAGTGTCAAAGACCCTAGAACGGGATGTTTTCTTAAATGAAAGTCTGTGTATTTAAATGGGTAATACATTGCGTAATACACATCAGATTACTTACATTTCTCATTCCCTTTTCTTCTACATATGTTCTAATGCTTTTCTGCAGGCATGCATGCATCTGTCTTGTCTTTAATCTCACAACATCTGTCCCTACTTTCCTTCTCGCTCCTGCTGTTCTGCTGTTATCTCCTTCACTAGCCCATAAAGCAGTCCTTGTAGCCTGGCTCCTGGTCCCTCTGATGCTCCAGAAATGTCGCTACGTTGGGACCTTGCTAATCCAAGTGACTCGCTTAGCAGCACGCTGCCACGGCTGTCAAAGTAATCGTTCTTATAACTTGGTTTTCTTTTATACAAAAATCCTCAAGGATGGGAGAGCAACAAGGTAGCCATGCACTTAAACGTTTGAAACGTCAGCAATCACCCGTGGGAGTAAGAACTTTCATCAAATGGTGAAACAGTCCAAATCTTCATGTTAACAGGTTTTCATCACTAAGAAGTGACTTTCCGTGCCCGTTTTGAACGTTCAAAGGAGCGATGTAGCAGGGGCTGAGTTAGTACTTCAGCCCAAGCTTGGTGCAGGCAGTCGCTAGCAGTGTGTCTGCTCCTTTAAGTGCTCAAGCCCTGGGGCTGCCCTGCAGGAATGAAGTGGAAGAAATAATCACCCCCTTCCCCATTTCCTTCTATTGCCCTGATTACAAGCATCTCTGATTGACTTCATGATATCCCAGTGCTTCGCTCTTTGGATGCTGCTCTGTGACGTGGTGCTGTCCCTGTACAAAAGCTTTGACCTCGCTGGGTACAGTGGGAGGCGTTACCCCTTATGCCCATCAGACTGGCAGGGCTGTGCTAATACTCCGCAGAGCGCGAGGTTAGAAAAAGGGTCATAATTCCGTGATGGGATGTGGACTCGGGAAGGTTTTCCTGTGCCTTGCTGGCCTTCCTGGGCGTTTGATCTGCTGGGGAGCAGCACCAAGGCCTCTGCTGCTGGGTGCTTGGAGACTATGCAAAGCACCGGCCGGCACGTCAGCTCTGCGGTACGCGTGCTCGGCGAGGGTAACCAAATCCGCGTTTAAAGTCCGAGCCTGAAATAAACGGCATGTTTATTCCAGGTTGTGTGGCACAGCCCTGGACTATGAACCCAGACAGTATCAGCTCTTTTCCTTAAACCACTTGCTTGATTCCAAGCTAGATAAAGCTTGGCTAAACAAACCACTGGGCTGTTACTGTTCCCATGTTTTTCTTTTTTTTAGCCTATTTTGCGCTGCAGGTGATCTATGCCCGACGGAAGTTCAAGATCTCCCCTCCTGAGACATCAGGTCACCCTGAGTTCGAGCGGATCTTCAGAGCTCAGTAAGATTGTGACTTTTTTGTGGTGACTCCATCTAGTGCGCCTCGAGTCAAATGTCACTACCAGGGAAGCCCAAAGTCACCTCTTTGATACTGGATTTTTGGGTTTTAATGCTTTGCGTGCGGAGGTCTGAGTTGATTTGGAGCCCTTTGCTCTGGCTGGAGCGGTTCTGTCCATCCACGATAATCTTCCTTCTGGCATCGTGAGAGGCAGCCAAATTGCAAATTAGTGGCTGTACAGAAGAGGTGCTGAGCATCAATGCATTATAATAATTACATTTAATAGTAATGTTGGCTCCAAATTGTGAGAGTAGCTGAAGCTCTATTCATAACCTAATATTTGCTTGTAAGTTTTTGCTGTCCAATTGAAGCGAAGGGCCTTGCTGGCAGAACCAGCTACGAGCACCTTTTTATTTTTTCTTTTTTTAAGCCATTGTACTGTGAAAAGTCGGGACTCGTGGGCCCATGCTGAGGGCTGTTTCTTTTTGCTCTGTTCCTATGGAGAGAGCAATGCTGGAGCCAAACTGGAACCGTTCACAGATCCCTTCGGCTTCCAGCGAGCACCAGATTCCGTCTTTCATCACAGTTATTCTGTTTCATAAGCGATTGAAAGGAATTGGCCGGAGCTGGTTTGAAGGGCAGTTCGAGCACGCACGGCACTAAATCCTGAACAAAGCAGCGGCGTTTCCTTGCCAGCCTGCAGGAAACATTCGTGGAGTGACAACACCAGCCGCCTCGGCCCTTCTGCGCGGCAGTGAAAGGCCAGCCTGCCCGGGAGGCACCGGCCTTTGCTAGATGGGGAGCCACCGATGCAGCTTCTAATTAACACTGGGCTGTGTTAACCGAGCCGTGCCGCGGGAAGCCCTCCGCTGTGTTCCTCAGAACCTCAGGGAACTTGGGTTTGAGAAGGTATTCCTTCATTGTGGGCTTTTTCCTCCCTTTATTCTTTTCCCTGTGGGAAAGGATACAAATGGATAATTTGGTTTGATATATTAAAAAAAAAAAAAGAAAATAAAAAAAGAGGGAGGAAAAAAGGTATTGATTTATTACTCACTCGTGGAAACCTGTCAGCGTCCCCTTGCTGGGGCTCAAACTGTGTTTGCAGCATCAGGTTCTTCAGACTTTCTAGCTCCCCAGCTGGCTCCGTTCCCTGAGGCTTGGTAAATTTTTGGCCAAATTTAAGACTAAATTGCCTAGGGAATAGTAAAAGGTAGGAGAAATTGATAAACAAAACCATTTCCTTTAACAGCACAGCTCCCACTCTCCTGCAGAAAACCTGTATTTCTGTCACTAAAAGGAAGAAAACCTGGTTGCAAAAACTTTGCTGAGTTTGATCTGGGAGAAGGCTCCTTTTTGGCGCATGACTTGTGTGACACCCAAACTTGGGCTGTGCTCACCCAAGGGGAAGAGAATGCCCCTTAAATAATGCCAAGGAACCCTTCACCCCTGCAGCTTTTCAGCTGAGGCTGGTGCTAGATGTCTGTGAAGGCGCGTGGGGCTGAGGACGGAGCCTGCCGAGGGTCCAGCAAAGACAAATCTCCGTCGTGGCCAGGGCTCGTTGTTGCAGGGTCCATGTGAATGTGGGTGCATTCGCTGTGCGTTGTTTGGGTGCTTTTCTTCTCTAAAATACAGATACTGGGTGTCCCTAGTGCAGAAAAGGCCCTTTCTCCGTAGCACAGCACATAATGCCTCTTCCCACCCCGTCGGTTTGCTCCAGCGTTCGTTTCCAGCTCACCTCTCTGGCCTCGGTGAACCAGTTTCTGTCGTACAAGGATGCGGTTTTCATGCTCGTCTTCGGTTCTCACCAGGGCAAATTGCACAGAGTACTTCCCAATCTTTGTCTCCCTCCTCTGGGTTGCTGGAATCTTCTTCCATCAAGGTAAGGGGGATGGGGGGAACCCCAACCCAAACCACGTGCACAAACCAAAAAAACCACTTTAAGTCCCATTGTGACTCAGGCACGTCCTCTCTGTGCCCGTGAGGCTGGTACCTGGGGAAAGCGAAGTTCCCCTTCGCCCAGTGGGACCAAGGAGCACCCCGATTCCCACATGTGCGAAGCTGCTGGTGGGAGCGGTTTGGTGGCACTGGCAGTGGATGCTCCATCGCCAGAGCCCCCCCGTCCCCCGCGCTGCTCCTCCTGGACAGGGTCCGGCTGGTGCCAGGGCAGCTGTGGGGCGGCTCTGCTGTGGAGGCTGCTGCTTCCCGCTGCCCTGGGAATGGTGGGAGCTGCAGCTGAGCTGCAACACGCTACCCACATCGCGGGGTCAGAAGGAGAAACCCAAACAGTTAGTCATCCACTGGCCATCCCGTGCCCAGCAGGTTTAGAGGATTCAGCTGCTGCTGCGGCGAAGATGGGACGAAGGATCGTGGGAGGGAGCGTCGCAAACTCAGGACCCACAGCAACTTCAGGGGGTGGAGAAGTTCCTCCCTCACAAAACGGAAAGGACGCAAACCCATTTAAACTCCCACGGTGTTTGAAAGCCGCGTCCTTCCGTGTTTGGTTCCTGTGGCTGTGCCCCCACTCGCCGGGGGAAGTGGGGATGGGGGTGACTGAGATGGGGTTCAACTCTGGCATCATCCGGGGAGCCCTGACTCCATCAGGACTTGGCTCCTCTCTTTCCGCAGGTGTGGCGGCGGCATGCGGGCTGCTCTACCTCTACACCCGCTTCAAGTACTTCCAGGGATACGCGCTGGCTGCGCAGGGACGGTTAGTATCCCGTGGGACCGCGGGCACCCCAAACCGACCCCAGGAGGCTGGGTGTAGGATGCGGCCCCTGGGATGGGTTTCCTTCCCGTGGGTGGGACTGGAGGCAGGTTTGCATCCCCTCCTCCTCCTGCCCCGTGCGCTCCTGGCCACGTCACCTCTTCCCTGGCTCAGTCCCCAAGGACTGCCAGCACGCTCCTTGCCCGGGGCCCGCTGGCAGCGTCCGACGGTGTTTTCTCCCCACGCAGGTTGGGGCCGCTGTATGCCAGTGCCCGGCTGCTCTGGCTGCTGCTGGGGCTGGCGGTGGCTGGGCTCCTGGCACACTTCCTGCTGCCCAGCTCCTCCACAGGGATGGCAGCGCTGGGGCGGCCCCTCCAGCTGCTCGGCACTTGGTGAGCGTGGCCACGGATCCCCCAAAACCCGCTGTTCACCCTCGGTGGAGGGGAGGGGGTTGTGCGGCGTGGCCGGTGACTCTCTCCACAGCTCGGCCGTTGCCATCGAAGGGCGGCAGATGCTGGCACTCCCCTGCTTGTAAAGCTCCACGCCACAGAGATAATTCCCCTCCTAGAAAGCAAACGCTGCCCAGCCCCTGCCCCGCGCTTCCCAGCCAGGTTTCGTAGCACTGCCTGCTCTACGCCCTCCAACGCCGCGCAGAGCACGGGTCAACCTGCACGCTGTCGTTGCTCCTCCTTACTGCTGTAACACCGATGCAGAAGGCTCACACGATGGATGCACAAAACATAAATTCCTTTACTCAACAGAAATCACCTGCATCTGTCAAAGGTGCTTGGGGACCGGCTGGGAGAGCACCCGAGGGTTAGGGGACAGGGTGGTATGGGAAAAGCTTCTGCGATGACAACTATCTTCAAAGTGTGGGTAAACTTGTCTAAAACCTTATCCAAATTTTGGGAACAAATCCAAATGCTCATGTCTGTGCTTGGCATGGAATTGAACGATCTCGACAGGGCCCTGTCACCCACCTACCAGCAGGACTCTGCCCTCCCCGGGTTTCGACCTCTGCTGCAAAGTCGGGGTTTGCAGGTAGCTCAGCCGGCATCACACAGCCAGCTCCGTGCCAAGACGCACGTGGGAATTTAAAAAAGCCAAGTGTTGTGTCAGGCAACTGTTCCACAAGAGCTGACAGATCGCTGGGCTGCTCAAAGTGCTGCCCCAGCATGGGCAATGCTTTGGGAGCAGAGTGAGTGTGCGTGTGTGCGTGTGTGCGTGTGTGTGTGTGCGTGCATGCGTGTGCGTGTGTGAGTGCTGAGGAATTACTCCATTTCGGGTGCAGGGGCTGCAGCTGGATCCTGGCCCCCAGGGATACCTGCCGTCCTGGGGTGGAGAACGGGTGGGCAGAGCCAGAGCACGTGCCTCCCTGCCACGAGTGACTCCCATTGCCCCACCAACAGTTTAAATTTAGCTTTTATTACAGTGCACATTATTTTATATAGAGAGATGTACTTGAAAAATCAAATGTATCCAATAATAAAAAATACAGCACATTAAAGTAGTATAATGCATTCCAGTGTATAGCTGAAGAGACATTGGGATTTACACTAATCCCTACTATTTTTGAACTGGGCTACTTCTGCTTTTCTTCTCTCCAAAAAATTCACACCAATCAGTAACTGAAATAGTTATTTAAAAAGATGGTTTCTGCGCTCAGTCTCAAGGCATGAAGACACTGGAGACTTCACCGTGAGTGAAGGGGCTGTGTTCAATGCTGGCAGGCACAGTGTGGCGTATTTTTTTGTTTCTGTCTTGTTTTCCCTGCCATACTCGTAGCTCCAACCCCTTCGGATTTGTTCCTCCTCTGCCAAAGGAGGGTCAGTCTTCACCCTCACTTAATCCTCAGCTGCGGCCAGGACTGTTGCCTGGGTGAAGGCAAGGCAGAGCTCGGTACCGGGCCGTCTCCATCCCAGCGCCGGCGGGGGCAGCTGGCGGGACTCCGTGTCACCAAGCCCCCCCTCTG
>NW_010270086.1:274789-281582 GCF_000690775.1 Eurypyga helias | reverse complement strand
AAAAAAAAAAAAGACATTTTTAAAATTTCATCTTAATTAAACATTGAAATGCAAAAAATTGTCTGACTGAAGAGTCAAGCTTGTTGCTTGTTTTTCTCTGAAGAATTTGGGGAATAATTTTTTAATGCAAAGTACAACAAAATAAGTTTCAACAGGGAAAAAAGTGCTGTATTAGAAATACAACTGCCACAGGGCACACAGACATTACCTATCACAACTTAGACCAGTAATTTGTCTCTGTTAAATCATTAAGTGAAGATACGGATTCTTGGGACCAGCTTGCAAAAGTACTTTTTTGTACAAATAGAGGGAGTCAGAACCATCATAAGATTGTCTTTTCATGTTTGTTAATTTTACATTAACAGTGTCAACATATTAAACATCAAAGCTCTGCCATCTGACTGAGATCTTTGGCAAGTTTTGATTTATGTGTAAGTTCAGAACCACTGACACTAGATAGGACATTATAACAATTTATTTCATTTCTAATTTTGTACACCTCTAACTTTTAACTATTTTTACTTGACTATTTCCATTCAGTATCTTTCTGCAGTTCTTCTGTTGTTTTGGAGTATTCCAGTTCAAATACTCTTTTTGAGAGACTCTGAGGAATATGCTTCAAAACATGATGGTGCCCAGGGAATATCCCACACAGTTCATCTCCTTCCAGATTCTTTTCTGTCCAGGGAAAATCTCAGCTTCTGCTTTAGAGACACAGCTCATCCTCTTGGTACCCTCAGATATTTGCTTGCTTTAGCGGACCTTCTCAGCACCCCTCTAGCCTCACTGTTGCTGTGGTCATGGTCTCTGTGTGCTGCTCCTGAGAATTGCAAACTACTGCAGCCTCTTTCAAACACCCTGAATCCACTAGCACTCTCCAGGTCTCCTCTTTCTCATCCCTGGACACCCCTTGGTTGTCTAGGTTCCCCTTGAAGCCCAGCGACCCAAGGATGAATCCCATCCGCTGCAGAGGTACTTCACTATAGGTGATGTATGTTTTACCTGCACTCTGGCACTAATATGCTTTTGTCTCCTTCACTCAGCTGCAATTTTTCATATTTTAAGGAACTTAACACATTTGAGTGCAACGTTCCCACATGAAATAGGCCAGTTGTTCGGAAATTATAGGCTGAGACTGACAGCCAGCGACCCAGCATGGCTGAATAAACTTCATTTCCTATAAGCACATAGGTTCAAATCAGGATTAGGGAACCTCAAGAGATCATCTAGTTCATATAAAATCTGTTATTGCTATTACAAAAAATGAACTCAGACGAGTTGAAGTTCAGCTATCTCTGCCTTTCCAAGTACATTAATATTCAAGAAATTATGAACCACACTGGGCAGAATGCCTGAAACAATGTTGTTTACCTTCTCGTTCTACACATGTAATCTGGCCCAGTTAATTGCTTTTCATAAATATAGAAATCTGGTATTCTGCCGTTCCCACACTACTTCATAACATAATGAAAGTTTTACAAATATACCACGTTGGTAAACTGGACTCAACAAAGAGTTTTCATGGGAAACACTGCATCAGCAAAAAATTACTGAGAATAATATATTTTATACTGCTTTTTCAATAACTTCTCAATGTATACTCATTAGATTGATTCCTTTGGCTGTTGAGGAGTTCATAAAGAAGAAAATATATTTTTTTACATAAAAATCTTCCTGATAAAATAATCGATTGTCCTCTGCTATGTTACCTGTCAGCCATACTACCACACCTTTTACCTGAGCATAAACATTCATCACATTTCACGTTGATAACTCTAGAAGCTCTATGGCTTATTTAGCATGGTTTTGATTTTCGGTTTTGTTTTGGTTTTGGGGTTTTTTTTTTTCAGCTTTGACTGTACCAGCAAGAGTATCCCACATTTCCTTTTGATTTCTCCCATAAATTTACAGACATTGTAGCTGAATAAGACTGAAGAATATTTTTGAAAGATTTCCCAACTTGAACCAAGCCTGAAATTTCCACTTCTGTCTTTTTCTTCTAAGTTTTTTTTCAGAATGAATGAGGAGGGTTTTTTGTGCAACATAAAATTTCTAAATCTTATAATTTATTTATCCTTTTAACAAAAAGATGTTTTAAATATGGGAATTTTTATTGAAAAAGAAAAAGGAAACATATGCTCAGAATTAAGCCTGTGTTATGAAAGGTTCACTTTTGCCAAATCAATATATATTTTAAAATAGGTTTGGTCAAAGAAAATATATTCAAATGTTATTATGTGTTAAAAAAAAAAGCATTTGCTGAAATAATAAGTTGAATTAAATTTACTTGTTAAAGAGATCTTATGAAAACATCTATATCACTAAGTGCATTTAAATCTTTCTTGTGATTAATTATGCAACTCCACATCTTCTTGAGGAAGAACTCAAACTGTCTTGAAAGTGTGAATAATTTGCAAGTGCTGGCAATAGTGTGACACTAATTCTCAATGAGAAATTGCTAAGCCATGTAATTATTTTAAAATCTATTATTTTGCACTTTAGCTTTTAATAATAGAAGTTTGAATGATGTCACATATTCAGCATAGCAAGCTAAAACCAAACCTCAATTCAAGAAAAGTTTTCATTTCTATTGACTTCAGTGGACTTTAATTTGAACAGTAACTGCTGTCTGAATCTTCCAGTGACTCTGGGCACTGAAGGACAGCCAGAGGCAAAGCCTACTCAAGGCTTCCTAGTGGGAGGGTGGGAAAAACTGAATGCTACTGTCCCAAGGACACAGACAAAATCAGTCAGCCCTGGGGAGACAATCTTTCTCAGTTTGTTTTCACAAGGGGATGGATGGTTTGATGCCGAGGCTTCTGTTTCTGTTAAGTCCTCTGCTTTGCCTAGCAATGGCCACATCCTCACAGAGGGACCCAACCAGCAGTGGTAGTAACCAGAAAATGTTCTCCACAGATCTGGCACAGGCAAAGCAGGTAGTAGGCAGTCCCTGAAGGGCTTAACTTCCAGCTTTGCATAAATGTGAAGCTTAGAATGGTGTAAAGTGTAGAATGCTGTAAAAGAAAAAAAAAAAAAAGAGTAAGATGGTGGTGCTAGCCATCATTCTGCTTATCAACTGTAGAAGACAGAATCTATCCAAAAGTCAGTAAGAGTTTTGGCAATGATATCAAATGGAGAAAAAATTTCACCTGTGAGGTTGCATACATGCAACAACATGCTTCAGTCTGTCTTTCGATAGAGCAGTGAGCAACTGACCAGGTGAATAAACCTTTCCCTTGACTGTTTTTATCAGTTTGGCAAGCTGATCCAGGGAGGAGTTAAAGGGGTCTGTTTTTTGATCCAGAGCAGTTAACTAAAATAATAAAGATTAAAACAAAGGGATTTTTTAGTGAGACCCTTTCTTTAGTGTTAGGTCATAATTGCTCCTTATTTTAATATTACTCATTCTAATTTGTGTTATATTTCTTTGCATGCAGATATATTGAAATGATCCTGATTACTATGACTTGAACATGTTATTTGTACTATCACATTCTGTTAATTTTCATTAGTTCTTCTTCACTGAACACATTTCCTCTAGAGACATGTATTTATACATGATTATATGAAGAAATATATATTCATTCACACTATTTACAGTGTTTAAAAATTTTAGTACATTTTTGTGGAAAATTATTTACCAAATATATCTGTGTTACACTGCTCTACTCTTCAGTTGTACTCATCACTTCTTTCAAATATTTAAAGTTGAAAGAAGTCATATTTACATTTAACCTCATGCACATTACCTTTCCCACAATGGGGTATAATGCAGTCTTAAAAATCCACAAAAGCCAACTTGGATAGCACCCAAAGCTGCAATCCAATTGTAATCGTTTACAATTTTTTACTGTTTCCCTTGTTCAGAAGAGTAATGGGGACAATATTTCTCTGCACCAGACTGTCCAAAGAAAAATTCAGGCACTAACAGCAGCTTAGAATAAACATTTCAAGACTGTAATCCATTCATCTATAAACAGAGATGACATGGTTGATATTTGCTGAAAAAATAAGCATAGATTATCTTTTCATAGTGGCAGGAGATTGAGAAGGACTTGAAATGCTGGTTTGTTTGGGTTTTTTCTTCCCAGAATGCTTTTTTGCCTTCCTGATAAGTTTTGGTGTTCATGATCTTTATGCTTAAATGCAACTAATGAACAGCCATTGTCATTTAAACTGCATGGAAACAGAGCTAGTAGAACTCAGTCATTTAGATATACTTTCAGGAAGAAATTAAGAGTCTTCTGCTGCCTTCACCTGGAAGGACAGAAATTTTAATTTAAAAAAAATAGCCACTTTTTTTTTCCCTCTCTCTTTTTCTGCCTTTATTTTTTTGGCAAAGACAAAAGTTGAAACACAACATCATTAAAATCAATTCACTTTTTGCTGTTAACTTCAATAAAACTAGGTAGTAGCTATTGACTTGTATGATACTTTTACTTGAGCTGAAATGGAAGTTAGCTTGATTATAAAAACTCATATTTTAAATTATCATGTTGGGATGAAGTTCAGAAGAAAAGAAATTATATAGCCTGTAGTGAACCCTCAGTGTCTGAGAAATTGGAAATAGAGAATTTAACAGTAAGCTGATAATATTTCATCTGGTCACCAGTTTGAACATACATGAACATTTTGACTGAAATATTTGGAGTTAATTTTAAAGCCTGGTGCTGCCAAAAGCCTAGAGACAAGGTGATTAAGAACTCACCTTTCTTATTCTCATAGTTCTTTAAAGACTTATACTGCATGCTTTCATTCCAAGCCCTTGATAACTTCTATTAAAACTGTTTTCTTTTTTTGAATTTTACATGATCTGGGAATAGATGTGCTTAATAGGTAAAAGTAGAAAGTGAAATTCACCAGTACAAAATGAACAAATGAGACATCTTGCTTCTTGTTGAGAAAATATGACCTACATGGGAGTTGCAAAATGAAGATTTTAATTTTAATACAAAAGAAGTGGGAAACACATCAGTGCTGCTTCAGTCCCTATCATTTTATTCACCAAAGTGATTCCTATTGCTTATATAAGGATGGTGATATAAACCCTGTTGCTATGGTATATTTTATAACAGGTATAAATTTGGAGAGGATATTACAAGACTTTAAAATCAGATTTGTTTACATTGCATTTACTTCTGTACTTTGGAAACTAATGTTATATTGTACAGGTGATTTTTCTCATTGTAGATTTAAAGAAAAGCCCGACTTTTGTTACTAATGTAACTACAGTATAGATCATCTAAATAGTTTGTTACATACATGTTAAATTCATTAACTTTAATAAACCTAGGTTGCGAAATTGCATTGTGATCTTATTCCCTTAATGCTTCTTTTAGCAATCTTTAGTTGATTTAATCTGATTCAGTAAGCACCCATACAAGTGCATCACCATGACAGAGAGAGCACTGTCACCAGCAGGTAGTACTGCATCTTAGCATTAAGCTTTTTACACTACTTTTATAGCGTTTCTGTATAGTCTTTAATTACATCAAAGACCTAGATGAACGTGAGGGTTCTGCATGCTATTTGTGTGCTAGTTATCATGAAGAACACCCAGAAGAAAGTGGAGGTAAAGACAACTGTTTGCCAATGTTGTTATTTGCTGTGTCCAAATGAATCACATGATTATTGTCAGCATGTGTTGCAGCCACTGAAAGGAGTTCCTAAATTGCACAAGGTCGTTTCCAGAGGGACAATTTACTAGTCATGTGAGCGAGCCTGGACTCTGAGTGCTTGGCAGGCTGGGAGCTTTTGCTGTCTTTGAATTGGTGAATGGAGGAGAAAGCAGTCATGCCCAGGAGTCTTTTCAGATGACCTTCTATTAGCAAATTCCCCAGACACATAGCGGCTCTTCTAGGCAGTCACCTAAATGCTTTTAAGGGTGAAGACATGCCCTTCTGAAACCCCAGGAGGAAAGATAAGAGATGTTATCAAGTGTGCCACTGTATATACTTTATGTACATTGAGAAGATTATAAACAGGGTTTTTCCCTGACTTGCTCTGGCAAGGTGGTTTAAATATAGTAGACCCCACGTTTGACTGAAATTGGTGATGTTGAGAGGGTGCCAACACCCAAGAGCAGCCCAGAGAGAGAACTAGCAAAAAGTCTCTTTACAGGCAGTGTTTCATGGAAGTGAATAGAATATTCTAGAGACATCATCAAAGCCACTCCAATTTAGAAACATATGCATGGGAGTAAAATTTGGGTTTTTCTTGAAGGTATATGGTGGTAATTCCCAGAATAAAGACAACTTCATATCAGGAGTATGGTTTTAAGAACTGATGGTCAGTGAAGCGTCTAAGGGAATCATTGACATTTTTTTAATTATCATTATTTTGAACCACAGGAAAGACCCATAATCTCAAATTTAATCATAACACATCTAAGCACCTTAATTTTTTTTATTTTTTTTTTACTGCACTATAGCCTTTGGGCTTCACTCTCTCATCTTATATCAAGCAGACACAGCAACTTCTGTCTCAGCCTTCTCCTAGTCACAATGCACAACAGTTTCTGACTTTCTTCATATTTGCTATTCTCCAAGCCACATCTCCCATTCTTCTTGTCTCATCTTACTGAAACTTTGTTTCAGAGGGTTCCCGTCTTCCTCTAACTCTGCTCTTATTCACTCTCATTTCCTCTCTCTGACAGCACATCCCTCAAACAAAGAGTCAAATGAAATTGAATAAACACAAACCAATTTACAAAATAACTTCACTTACTGTTCTGTTCAGGAAACTGATGAAATTTTAAATCTGACACTCTGAGACCCTCTAAGACTCAGGAATG
>NW_010270086.1:268982-274758 GCF_000690775.1 Eurypyga helias | reverse complement strand
TGACTTTCACTAGCTTTTAAAACTCTTGTTCCTAACATTGAGAGGTTGTGAAGGAAAATGCTAAACACAGACATTTTCATCCATAAAGAAAAATTGTCATTGGTCCAGAACTGAATGTTGACCATTCTGGGCCTTAAGCCAGGATGATTTAGTGGATAGGGAGGAAGGGAGCCTGCATTTGGAGACAGAATGAGGAAATGTTTCTCTGGCAGGTAGATTTAAAGGGATGGCAGCTGTCTGAAACTGCTCAGGGAGACTGCGTCGTACAATGGATCTTGGGGGAGAGAGGTTACTGGGCACATGATGCAGACAGATATGGGCGTGTAATAAATGGAAAAGCATGCAAAAAATGTACTTTCACACACTTCTGAAGCTTTGGGAGCCTGTATATTTCAAGCAATGATCTTTTCCTTCTGTAGCTTAACATGTCTTAAATAATGAGGAACAAACTGAATCCTTGTAGCCTCCAGTAAAGCCGTACTGGAACACAGCAGTTGTCCACCACCTCCCTCTGGTGTGTCTCCAGGTGAAGAAGATTCACTGTCTTTCCAGTTCAGACATGCTTGTAGGAGTTTCGGTAACATTATTGGAGTTTAATGAACATAAAAAATCCAAACTGAGTTCCAGTAGGTTTGAGTGCAATATTTTGCACAGCTTGGTAGATGATTCATGGGAAGGTTAATGCATAAAACTGCAAGACATCACCTGTCCTACTATAGTCCTGCTCTGAGCCTTGGTGTGAATGACTTGCCAACAGATTGTGATGTTATAGATGGGAGACCGGGGTCTTTCATTTTCGTGTCCTGAATGGGCACGGGCTGCTTTAGTTTGTCAACTCAACAAGCTTCAGTTCAGACAGTGCTAACAGGCAGACTGCAGGTACCAAAGCTGCTGAAGTTCTTCAGTAAGTAGTGTGACAAACCTGGCGCTAAAATGTTTTAGACACAGGGCACAAGCTGGATTCGACAGGGTGGGTTTCAAGTATGTATTGGTCATGAGGCTAAATGAAGGAGCATGGTCATGGGACAGACAGAAGGAGACCTTGAGTGCCACTCCGGCTAGTGTTGACTGTCCATTAACAAGGGCTTGTTGGTGTGGGTTCAGGGGC
The DNA here is from genome assembly GCF_000690775.1 of Eurypyga helias. Lineage (NCBI taxonomy): Eukaryota > Metazoa > Chordata > Aves > Eurypygiformes > Eurypygidae > Eurypyga > Eurypyga helias. Next base: position 273,650 of record NW_010270086.1, on the reverse strand, counting down.
ACATCTTGTTGACACCATTCTGCCCTGTCTTTCCTTTATTCTCCTGCTCTCCTGCCAGACCTGCAACACTGGGTCCAAGAGTCATGACTTTTCCTAGAGCTGGTTCTAACCTTCCCTGAGGACTGTCTGTGCATTGATCTTCTCTACTCTCGATATTGAACAAATTTTCCAGAAGGCGCAAGTCAATTTCCAGTGTATGGGTTTTTTTCAGAGCCACATCCTCTTCCCAAGCTAAGAGGCTAAGGATGTCCCTGCCAAAGTTACATCAATTAATCCTAGACATTAGTGAGGAATTTGTAGAAGATGTTTTATGTATGACAAAGCATTGTAATACACAGAGTGTATGATAGTTAAAATCCACTATATTTCATTATCTTTCTGCACAATATAGTATCTAGAAAGTTTCTTCAGTAAACATTACTAGCACACAGTTGGTGCAGTAAGTCTGGAAGAACAAGATCTTATGTAGCTTTGGGAGAGTTATGAGTCAGAGCTATTTTATACACCTTATAGAAAATACTATAATGTATGTAAGCCTCCACCCAAAATTTTAACTAGGTTATCAGCATGTTACCTTTCCACATTCCTCCGTAGACTCAATTGATATGGTATTCCCCATTTATTGTCTTAAATCATTGCATAATGCTGAAATGTGCTGTTAGACTTCTGTATTTCATCCTATTTTTCTGCAGAGAATGAATGAATAATTCCTGAAAATAATTTACACATGGGTTGGGTAAGCCATGAAATATTTTGTGAGACACGGAGATGAAAAGTTAGCAGGTAAATGTTTTGGATATTTACAGTAACAATCTGTATGGTATTAATTTGGTGAGTAGGCTGAAATATAAAGATATAAAGGAGAAAAATAGAACAAAAGAAAAAGCTTGAAGATAAAATACTACATTTGGAAAAGATGGCATAAACCTTGAGTTGTGAGGAAAGATTTATTAGCCTGTGGAAAAAGAAATCTGAGAGAAACTGTAGGTCACATAAAGTCATTAGGGATAACTGCTTCAGACACTGGAGATGCTGGAAAGAAAACTTCCTTTAGTAATACAGTTCATCTAAACAGTCAGAGAAGTGAGCTGTAAAATGAAAGAGCACATTTTTAAAAAACAGCGTAAAAGAGCTGGAGCAAATACATGACTGATTGTAAATGTCCACATAACCTCCCTGCATGACCTGAAGTGCCTGTGATGGTTTTGTATGGGAAGTGATGAATATCCTGACTTTCCAAAAATTATGAATAGTATTTATGCATTTTATTTAAGTAGAAACAGAGAATGAAAGGAGCTGGAGAAAGATGGAGAGAAAAATCAAATAGGACCCAAAAGAACAATGCAAGCCACTTTTCACATCCTGGCATCTAGCTTTTATTAGTAACTCATATATGTATTTTGATATTAGTGGAGCTATTTTGTTATTAGCTGCAGCCCGGGGAGGACCCCAGGCTGGAGCAGGGGGATGCCCGAAGGAGGCTGTGAGCCCGTGGGCAGCCCGCACTGGCGCCGGCGCGTGCGGGCAGGAGCCGTGGCCCCGTGGGGAGAGGAGCCCATGGAGCAGGTTTGCTGGCAGGGCTCGTGCCCGCCACGCTGGAGCAGTCCCCTCCGGAAGGGCTGCAGCCCGTGGGAAGGACCCACGCTGGAGCAGTTCCTGGAGGACTGTCTCCCGTGGGAGGGACCCCACGCCAGAGCAGGGGCAGAGCGTGAGGAGGAAGGAGCGAGCGGCAGAGGGGACGCGTGAGGGACTGGCCGCAGCCCCCATTCCCCGTCCCCCTGCGCTGCTGGTGGGAAGCGGGCGAGAGGTAGAGAAATTGGAAGCAAAGATGGGCTGGGAATAAGGGAGGTTTGAGGAAAAGTTTCTTAAGATCTGGTTTTAGTTCTGTTCTACTCTAATGTAATGGGTGACAAATTAAATTAATTTTTCCCCAAGTTACATCTGTGTCGTCCACGAAGATAACTGCTGAATGATCTCTCCCTTATATCCAACCAGAAGCTTTTTGTTATATTTTGTCTCCCCATCCAGCTAAGGAAGGCAGTGACAGAGCAGTTTCGGCGGGCTCCTGGCCTCCAGCCAGGGTCACCCCACCACAGTTATATAAGAAGAGGGGTGAAAAGCCATTGCAGATGAAATGTTTCCACTGACTCAAATGGCATCAGGATTTCACTTACAGATACATTCCCCATGTAAAGGTGGGATGTCATGGGTGAGGATTGAAGGCTGAACTGCATATCCATTGGCAAGAGCTAATATGGATCCAGAACATCTGTACTCTGTCTTCAACCTCTGCTGTAAAATTTATATTTGTCTTAAATTATTGCAGATTGGTCCATAATTGATATATGTTATCTTTTATCTCACTAAAAGCCATGAGGGAGACATTTCCATTAATCATGTAAATTTGATAAAGCAGTGCATCTTTGTGTGTCAAAATTGGAAGAAATTTTCATTTAATACACATAAAATATTGATAGAATTATAAAAGTAGTCTGAGACTACGGTGAGGAACAATATGGAAATGAATGGTGTTAATTATGTATTTTAATTTAATATGAAAATCAAAACACTGACAGCATAGCAATTTTAGCTTTAATATTGTCCTGGGAGTAATGCAAAATGACACACGACCTAAAAATTACATGTTTTGGAGAACTGTGATCAGAATCTGGTTGTCATTAAATAAAGCTGGGAACATCCTGACCTTCCATACAGCCAGATGTTGAAAATGTACTTCAAAGTCTTTAAGACACTGCTAATGGCATACAAGATTAATGAGTACTGTTCCTGAAGGAAATTAGGGGCCTTGTAATTTTGGAATCCACAAAGACAAGGCATATGTGTAAAGTACAAACTATTATTTTCTAAATAATCTGGAATAAATTATATTTCTTATGTACAGATGAGAATATATTTTAAGAGAAGTTATTACCTGTTCAGTTAGTGTTTTCATTTATTTAATTTAGCAATTCTTTAACAACAGCTTAATCTTTTACCAAGATCATTATGTGGTTAAGTTTTACCAAAATAAACTAATTATAAATAAGTATTTTTGAAAGATATAAGTTGAAATATTTCCAGAATATCTATTATTACATCTTAATGTGTGGGAACATTCATTTCAATTTACCTGTGTACCAATTAGACAATAAAATAATTTTATTTTAAATTAGAGAAAAATAATTTGTAAAGCTTATTTATCCAACTGTAGTGAATCAATACTTCAAGTTTTAGTTACTTATATGCATTATGAATTTTTGAACAAACCAACACCACAACTCATATCCAGTCAGTTCTACTTTATTCAACAAAATGGAGGAGCAGATGACTGGAAGACATGAAGCTTTTTATCTCCATGTCAATGATTTAAACACAGCTTAGGTTAATAGTGACTGAAATCTGTTCCCAAGAGACTGCTGCTCAAGTGAAAAGTCTGTTGATTGTTTCAGTAGAATCACAGTGCACCGTGTGAGTCTTAGTAATGACCATCACAACTGTCATCTCTTCAGCCTCTGCAAGGAAGATGGAAAATCGTTCTGAGGAATGGAATACTGTCTCTAATAAGTCATTCCCTTGGGAGTCCTGGGACACACTGAGAGAAGAATGCAGGTAAAGCTTTCACTGTGGCTTTTCCTGTATGTGTACTTACATGTACACACATGTATTTGTCTGGTCAGGAATGACTCTGCCAGGCACAGCCAGGGAGCCTGATCAGTAACCCAAGCAGCATTGCACTAGGTCAGCTTCGTTCAGAGACAAGCTTTTAGCAAGTCAGTCATCAATGCACACATTTCCATTCAGCTATTTATCCTATCCATATCAAGAAAAAAAAAAAAAAAATCACTCCTCAACCCCACCTTGTATGTACTTAAATAAATGAATTCCAAATAGAATTACTGTCAAACAACTCAGCAGTTCTGTAGCTCTAATGAAAGCTTTTTCCCCTTGGCCCCTCCTTGCAAACACTCAAGTAAATTAGCACAGGATGGAAAAAGCCATACACACATCAAAGGAGCAAATCATATTAAATAGCATAGGACTATTAATGTCCTCCTTTTAGACAGAAAATGAACTTTTGCTTCTTTTTTCCCAATGCACGGCCCCACTGTAAAGGCTATCAGGTCAGAATCAATTAACTCTCTCCACCTGTCAGAGGATCTGTGCACCTGTTCCTCCTCAGCAGAACATTTATCTGGCTCTCAGCCCTGGAAAAAAATGCTCCAATCTGGCTTTTCAAATCCTAACAAAATGAGAAATCCTTAGTTATGATTCCAGGTTCTCTCCCTCATCTAACTTCTTCCCCTGTATCTTCTGAAGAGATTTTCTTAGCCCTGTCTTCTCCAAAGCACCTTATTCAGAAAATTCCAAAGTCTGCTGATCATTTCTGCTTTGGTTTGTATTGGTTCTTTACCTCAGCATATCTACTGCCCTTCCACAAAGCAAGCCCTGGATCTCTTCAAAGGAGGTTACAACTCTCCCCACTGCTATCTTTATGCCTCATTTTTGTCTTTTTCAGATGATAATATGCCACTATTGTGTTGCTTTTGTCGTCTGTACTTCTGAAACTTTAGAAAATAACTTGGTTTGTTGCTGAAATATAGTTATGATTAACAGTCACTTAAGAATAACCCAATTCACTAGCTGCTCTGAAAAGTCCTTTCCAGCAGC
>NW_010270086.1:267172-268970 GCF_000690775.1 Eurypyga helias | reverse complement strand
TCCTATGAGATATGTGTTTGAGGGTACAGTGCTGAGGGGAAAAAAAAATAAAATAAAAAAATCAACTAACCAGAAGTGGAGCTTTTAGTTATGGGAAGAACAAATCCTTCAGAAAAACATAGATTTAGCATCCCAGACAATGCCCATTACCAGCAGAGACATCCCCAGCTAGGAAATGCCACCCCTCAGCCTAGCAGAAGAATTCATCAAGTGTTTACAGTGGTTAGTACCCCCTTTCTAGGATGGAGCCCAGAGACTCACTGGTACCATCTCTAGACAGCAACGTGTGAGCATGGTCATCATTGCTCATAGCAGGGGATCCATAACAGCAAAGCACAGGCAGAGCAACCATGTGCCTCACAGCCAGCCAGCTATGGAAGGAGATAAATGTCCTTCTCTGCCATAGGAGAGGTCAAGCTCCTTCAGACCAAAAGAAACAGTCTTTATCTGCTAAACAGTCCTTCAGCTGAGATTCATTAAGGAGCAGATGTTAAGGAGATGATGATGGCTTGAGGAGAAGTGCTTTACATCTTTCTCTGTGCTGGGAGGGACTTTGCTGGGCTTTGAAGGCAACTGCCTGCCTGGAGCCATGCAGGAAAAGCCAGTCCTTCCTCTCCAGCCCCATCAAATGGGTGCCTGACTTACATTTCCCCAACTAAGAGAGCTCCTTAATTTAAATACCTTCAGGCAGGGACCTATTTAGTTTCAAGGCCTCTGAGGTTCTGTGGTTAGAGGAATGGTTTGTCTCATATTAGTAAAAGGCAAGGCCAAAGGTAGGTTTGAACGCACCTCAAGGGCTTGAGGACATTTTAACCCTTCACTGTTTGCTTTTCTTTAACCTTGCATTTCTTGCTGCTTTATGAGAGATGGATCTAGCCACAAAGAGGACTCGGGAACTACTCACAATCACTTCAGCAGCACTGTTGAAAAGACTGGTAAAAAAGCTCACTGCTTTCTTGGTTTTATGTTTTATCTCTCAGCCTTTTTGTAGTCCTAGTGTTTGCTAAAATAGTGGCACAACACAAGTTCCTTCAGAATGGTATCTTTGCACAGAACTGTGACATGCCAAAAGCTAAGATGCTGTGAAATGAGTACCCTTTATTATAATTTATAGTATTCCCCCAAAAAAACTTACAGCCCCAAAAATAATCAAACAAGTCAACCAGCTGAGTCTACTGTGATCTGACTTAGGCTTACAATAGCCTGGCCCTCAACACTGAATCATTCCTCTATTAAATCAGCCAGACTAATCCACTTTTTTCTCATTCTCCTTATTTTGTGCTCCTCTGAATTACTTTTCTTTCATCACTCTGCTGCTGTCTTTGCAGGAGGAGGTCTTTTTTTTTCTTCTGGCTGTCTCTGGCTTCAGCAGATATCTTTTTTTGAAATGACACAAAATGGTTGTTCTCATTTTTTTGAATGACTGATTTCTTGTGACATGTATGACACTTGTCAGCATTCACTTATGAGATACAAGTGAGCACTGGAGAGCTTTGAAAGAGTAAAAATAAGTCAACGCCAGAGAAAGACACCCAAAACTCACGTGCTGCTTGTTCCTTGGATGTTCAAGACTTGAACGGGAAGTGAAGCAACCTCATTTGTAGCCTTCCAATTTCCATATTTCCTTTTCTCTTACTATTATATCAGAATGAAAAGCAGCTGTTTATCAGCTCATAGTTTGCTTTGCTGATTGTGGTTTTGGCAGATGAATGAGATTTCCTTTTTTGTGCTTCTTGTGTTTTCCACAGCACCAAAGTCTATTAGAGGGGAGGAGTGCTGAATAGTAATTCCAGACACT
>NW_010270086.1:207276-267159 GCF_000690775.1 Eurypyga helias | reverse complement strand
ATTCCTGTTCAGATGCATTAACATTCTAGTTCAAATACATTAACATTCCTAGACCCTGGTCTGACCTCACTTGTGCTGATTTTACACTTATATAACTGCTGACTGCTAAGAAGTTGTCCTTAATTTACACTGCATTGTTTTTACTGAATGTTTGCAAGTACATCTACAAATGCTTGGTTATTTACTGTACTTATATTTCTAATCTTATTTTGCAAATAAAAAGGCTTCTGGCATTTATTTTATGAGACTGTTGCACACATTACAATAGATAGCACATTTTTTATTATTTTTTACCTTTTTTTTTAATTGTTTCTTTTAGCGTTCTTCCTCTTAATTAATATTTCCAGTGTTTAAGTGAAACAATTGTTCTCTTCCTTTGATGTACATCTCCTTCTAGATCTGGTAAAACATTTCTCATGTGGAGCAGAAACATTCACCAGCTTGTTCCGGTCACCATGAAAACCAGGAGCAGAATAGACAGCCTGCTTTCCACCTCTGGGCCACACGACCACTTTTCCCTGCAGTTTGGACTGTTACCTTGGCTTCTTTGAATCCTCTGAACTTCTGAGTCATGTAAGGAATTTGCTAGCTACTGATGAATAAATCAAATTACTGTTCTGTGACCAGTCAAATGTGTCTGTTCTTTGCTTTCTCTCATTCCCCACAGGGAATAAAATTACTTGTATTTTAAGATTCTAAAGCAAAGGTCATTAATGGCCCTTTGTTGTTCACTACTGATGATTATTGAATGAGAGTGAAATGAACTGAAAAGCAATGCTTCCAGAATGATCAGGTCTAACTTCCATTTTTCTAGAAATTGGATGGTCTCAGGCTGGGAAAGGTGAAGAAGTGAATTTATTTACATTCTTCAGACTTCAGTATTGAAAGGGTCGGCAACAGAAAGAAGAAATGATCTGTCAATAGCCTCAGAATTTTTGTTTTTGTTATATAAATTTTGAAGGTATTATACAGTTTCTGATAACAACATGTTGACCAGATAAGACTAGCAGGAAATAGGAACAAAAAAATCTGTGACAAAATATTAGATAACTCCTGGGAATAATTTCCTCAGAATCAGAGAAGTAATCCCCAAATATATTTTATCTTGTTTACTCTTAACATGTTATTAAAATAAACTATAATTTTTCTCCTTGCAAATACTATCTCAAGGCAAGAATAGTAATAAGTAGTTATGTTCTTATCACAGCACTGTATTGTCTTGTCAGCTGCTAGTACTATTCAGGAATACCTTTTCTCCCCATTTTGTTGTGTAGTGATTCAAACAGCTACTATTTTGAGCTGCTTCGTGATTTGATTTTAAATATATTCAGCTGTTTCCCATTGGTTTACAAAGACAGGAATGTTGATTAAAATGTGAATTAGAAAGCATCTTCCCTGGGGAAAAGCCAGCTTGTTTTTTTAGAACTTGGTGGAAAATTTCCAGTGAAATGGATCTCAAGTAGTAAATGGTGATTCAACAGAACTGAAGCTTTCTGTGGGATCGTGATGACCGCATGACAGTTGTAGAAACCTGGGTGGCAGCTAGTTTCTAAGGTACCTCCAGACCTATCAGGCTGAATACTGCAATACACACTTCTTGGGCTCTCTGTTTAACCAGAACAGTCTAAATCCCTTGTCATCTCATTGGCTTAGAATTTTCTTCAAATAAATACATGCTATGTTGTGCATTTGCTTGGGTTTTTCTTACAATAATTAATAATAAAAAAATCTATATTTTTTCATAGGATGATTTCCATACTGATTCTTCTGTAGCTTTATCCACTTGTGTTTGGAAAGTCAGACTCAGCACAATTCTCAGCCTGCCACCACTCATAGTCTTGCAGTCAGCTATGAGTAATTACAATTGATCAAATATTTCCCATATGCCATTTCTAAATAGTAAAGGCCAGACTTCAATGTGAAGTGAATTCCAGCTCTGCTGACATCAATGGAATGAGGTGAATTTACATCATTTATTGACTACGATGCTTTCCTGCTAAAGTCTTTGGCATCCAGCTACAAACCACTAACAGGCCCTGATAACTTCTATCAGATGTGACAGCTGTATATATTAGAATTCTCAGTTCCTTTCCATTTTAGAAGGACTGAAGTAGTCCAAAAGCTCTGCCCTATAATCTCCAAGCATTTTATTACTGGTTTTGTCATTATTATTATTACTGCTGTTATTGCTACTACTACAGCTAGTTTTATTCTCTAAACTGTTGCAAAGTCAAGCACAGTTATCACGGAATTCATTATTTCCATTGTCTTGCCATTATTTCTAAGACTGACAGCAACTTACTTTAAATGACTGAATCCCAAGAACACCCATTTTCTTTTGAGATCTTATCAAATATAGTAAACTATGATTAGTAAATGCGAATCACTTGTGTTCACTGGAGAAATTGATGTTTAATCAAGCTAATCCCATTGTCTATAAACAGTATTTGACATCCATTAAAGAAACAATTGTATCTTCTTTTAGGGCATTGATTCAGGGGATTATGAATGGTTTATCTACATTTTATCTCTTAGGCTGCCAGATAAAAAGCAGCAAAACTTGCATGTCTCTGAAAGTTGTTACTATTACATTCTGTGGCATTTATTTGCTTAGCCACAGAGATCATACATTCTGGCTGCTGGTGTGTGATCTAGCTGTTGTGTCAACTGACCATGGGCATCTGAACCCATGTTCAAGGGCATGCATACTTATCTGTAGTACATCCAGAGGTTAATGGCAGAGGGAGAGTTGGGACGGGGAGGAAGAGAGGAAAACTTGAACCTGTGAACGCCCTTTTGTGTGTATCCTTGCAGTCATTTATCCATAGTCACTGCGTCCGTGACCTTACAACATCAGATACCCCATCTGCTGTTATTACGGAAGCAAGATTTAATTGCCTAAGTATAGCTTCCTGATGCCATTTTAGTTACTGTGGGCTCCTGCTGTCACTTCCTCAGGGCAGACATCTCCTTCATGTCCTGTGTCATAAGTCTTAACCTCATGCAGAAATGTCTGAATCTTTAGGAGAGCACTAATGGCACAGGACGTTGTCATTGCCTGATATTTATGCAATGGCACGTGCCTCATGACAACACAGTCCTCGCCTGTCCACAAGAAAGTGGGATTTCCAACCAAAGAGATCCAGCTGATAACCGCTGTACAGTGTGTGTACAGACAGACCTACCATGGACATCACAGGTGGGTATAGATGCCTGTGGTTAAGTCAGACACCACACAAGGCTTCTGCATCTTCTTTTGATGCAGGTCCTAAAGACAAAGCAGGAACAACCTGACAAGCAGTGGGGAGTTTGTTCTTTTGCCAGAATACAAATGTGAATTAATGTAACGTTTATTTTACAGGAAAGGTCACACATATGACTTCCTATAAAACTTTAATAAAGAAAATAAGGTTGTTGGGATTAGCCTGAAAAGAGAGCAGAGACACCAGTGTTATACCTAAACACATATCCATGGGCATATTTCAGTATTATTTTCTCAACTCAATAAAAGGATCAGACAGAAAGCTGTGGTCAACTACAGGATTTGATTTCATTATTATAGTTAGTGGTTATTTAATTAGTCAAACATTTCCAATACTTCTTTCACCAATTCAAGTAATTGCAAATAAGTGAGCCTATTGGTAGGAAAATAATTTTCAAGGATATTTTCACAAATGTATGCACAAACCCCAGGAGTAATTTATGCTCTTCCAAATACTACAGGGCAAATTGTGTTATTACTGCCCAGTCGACTTCTTGAACTGGTGGCTTATCATAAAGCTTTTTTGTTCTGAAGTAATAACAAAAGGATTCATCATTCCAGAAAACAAAGAATTTCAGACTTTCTCTTTGGGCTGCCAATTGATCTTCTGAACCATCATCTATTTATTTCAGTCTCATCTGATTGTAGTTAGCTTGACAGGACTGTTCAGTTCTTTCTGTTGTTCAATCTGTGACGTAACAATGCTGAGCCACAAAAAAAACCCAATAAAAAGTTGTGCTTAATGATAAGATAATGGTCATCCTAATAGTGTAATGTAACAGCATAAAAGTAGTACAGAATCTAAAGTACTGTAGAATCCTTCTGGGTGGTAATCCCAGATGGGATCACACTTAATGGTAAATATCATTATACTAGGATTTAATATCTTCTGAACACTCTGCTGGGACAATGGGGCAATGACAATGATCAGGGAATGCTAAGCAAGGCAAAAGAAACAGGAAATCTATGACAGATAAGAGTAAGAAGATCTCAACTGTCCATATACAGACTGGATTAATTCATCTTAAAGAGAAGGTATAGAGACACAGTTGTTGCATGCAAACAAAATAAATTACTGTTTAATAGAACACTTAGTTTTAGAATCCAACTACAACTGTCTGAAATGAGGTTGCAGAGAAGTGGGTCCCAGTCTCTTTTCCCAAGTAGTAAATGATAGGATGAGAGGCTTCTAGCTGAGCCAAAGGATGTTTAAGTTGAATATTAGGAAAAAATTCTTCATTGAAAGAGTTGTCAGGCATTGGAACAGGCTTCCCAGGGAAGTGATTGCATCACCATCTGGGGAGGGAGGTAATTACAACACAGGGAAGTGGAGCTTAGGGACATGGTTAGTGGTCGACTTGGCATTGCTAGGCTTATGGTTAGACTCAGTGATCTGAAGGGTCTTTTCCAACCTAAATGATTCTATGAATCTATGAAATACAAACCTGTAATTAAGAGGGATAAAACAGGATTTTGGAGGTCACTTAGCAAGGGATGAAAATTGATGGTAGAAAATTTATGAATTATATCAACAGCAAGCCACCTACAGAAGTGACAAGACAGTCTGATGACAGAGATGTTGGAGTGGCACTGATGGTTGATAAGGACACAACAGGAAAGCCCAATGACTTCCCTGTATTGGTCTTTACTGTTGAAGAAGCTGAGGAGATCTCTATAGCTAATGCATCCTTTGTAACAGATAGATCAGACGTGTAAGGTGAATTTGATGCCAATATACAGGAAGTACTAGACCAAATAATTTAGTTAAATACTAATAAACTACCAGAACCAAATGTTATTTGGATGTGAAACAGCAGGACTTCTAAGCAATCTGTGTAACTTGCTATTACAATCAGCCCCTGAATTGGAGCTGGATGGCAAATTTAACTCCCATATGTAGAAAAGGATGTAGAACGCATCTGGGGAATGATAGGTCAGTGTATCTGATTTCCATTCCTGGGAGTGTAGTCTATGATGAAGAGTAGGGGCATTGTGCTTTTATTCTCCTCAGCACACACCAAACAGTTAATGAGTTATATGCATGTTGTGGGGGAGTTAATGTATGACAGATAATCGTCATGCAAGACATTGCTTAGTAATTTTCTTCCATTTACCCTGACAGTTTGCCATAGAAACGAAGACATAAAGCCCAGCGAATCTAAAGAAAATTATCAACTCCTGCTTAATTTGGGATTAATAAGCATGTTATTTACTATTTTCCATGTTGTTTCCTCTGTCTTTTGAGTTATGAGAGAAAAAATTGGTCGTCTTTAGTACTACATTTTGATGGTTTTTAGACTGACTTGCTAATGTCACTTTGTACCTAAAAACATGCTGCTGCACAGTGAGCAAACCCTTCCCTGAGACGCTGGGCCTTCCAATTTCTCAGTCAAAAAATGTACTCACTGCAGTGCTTAAAATATGTACCAAGTCTTGTAGCTTGTTTTTTTATTTTCTGCCACTGATAGAAATGTGCGTTCCTCATTCTCAGAGTCTTTGTAGTCTGTAACTTCTTGAATATCATGTTGCCAACCCTCAGGAAAGAAAAACTTTTATAACACTCCATGGAGGTAGATTGGCCTTGACAGATTGGCCTTGACCTGAAGATCCTGGGAAGTTCTCTGCATGCGTGTGTGGGCAGTTTCAATGGGGCACACAACACAGGTTGAGAGGGTACATGGAAATCAACAGATATTATTATTAAATCCATGAGGAACACAGAGTTGTGAGCCTGTTTACCTCAAGAATTCCCCAAATAGACTAAGATGACTCAGGTAGGGGACCTTGGGAATTTTCTCACCCAGGAGACTTGTTATTTTGTCTCAGTGATTATGTGATTTTACACTGATATATATTTAACAATGATGAAATCATGACCATTTTCTTTGTATTGATGAAGAAATTACTTTCACATGTAAAACTAACAGAAATGAGGAGAACCTAAACAAATACAGCTATTTCTTTCTTAGGGAGAGGATGGATAAGACCTTAATATTCTACACTTAAGACAGCAAATCCATAAACTGAATGAATTGCCTTCAGAGACAAGGATGTCACACACAACTGTATGGCAACCACCACTTAAGGTTTATGTAAGAACAGTTCAGAATGGTGTAGTTCAATCCACTTTCTGATTGGTCTGCAGCATATTCCCCCCCAAATATAGATAGCATTAGCTGAATCCTTACTTTCATGATTATTATTATATCACTTATGACATTATGACTGAAAAACTCCTTTCATAGAAGAGACAATGAAAAGAATCTGGAAGATTAAGAAAATCCAGTGGGATACTAAATAATTTACCAAAAGACTAATCTTCAAAATTCAGAAAACAATCATTACACAGCAAGTGCAACAGAAGACACAAAAAAGATCTGTGTATTTAAGATATATTACATGGAGGTTGAAGGTTTACATTCTAATTTCAGTAAAGTCAGTGGCAGTGCTCTCACTGTCTTCAAAGACAAAAGAGCAGGATTCCTGGAAAAGTGATTCCAGTTTCTGTAAATTGATACAAATTATCAAAAACACTTGGTCACTGCAGATTACAAAGTGTGAGATAACCCACATTGTTTATCATTAATGGAAATAAATTTGCAGCACTTCAGTAAATAGAGGTTGCATTATTACTACTACTCTCATAAAATTAAACTTTGAAGATATTTGTGCCTCTTAGTGGAGGAACATTCTGAGATTGACAATAGCTTACAGTGGTGTAGAACAGTGTTGTAAAATTGTACTTCTTATTCTATATAAGTACAGTTGTAAAAGTGGGTACCAAATAAATACATACATAAACACATCCTTTACCTGTTGTCTGTAGGAATTCTAAGTATTTAATATCAAACCCAAAACTTTTCTTTTATATTTATTTGTAAAATTAGTAGTTACATACCTTCTAATTTCATAATACATTTAACAACTCCACATCGTAATGAGTACTAGAAAGAGGAATGGCCAAAAGGGACAAATATGTATGGCACCCATCATTTCTTTTATTACAAGGACCCAAACTTTGGACATTACACTTCTGAAGTCAATAATGTCAATGATGCCTTGCACTATGTGCAGGCTTTCTTAATCACATGTCTATGGAAATGAAGGACAATTAAATTAGATTCTGCCCATCTGCCAATGGGCCTTGTAGGTGCACAAAAGAGAAGCTGTCCTTTTCTGGCTGAGATCTAATCCCCCAAGCCTACTTAAAATTTCAAATTTCTTTTGCCTCAGAAGGCAATATATCAAATTAAGTAGCTTGTAATATTGCTCTTTTGCACACCAAACAAAATAATACAAATGAAGAATCACCTTGTCCAACTTTAAGTTCTTAGCCAATCTGGTATGAAGATCAACACTGGTTAGTATTTGTTTCTTTAGAGGCTAAATTATAGGATAAGAAGTCACTCACCTTATCACTCATCATTTAATTATATCAGCCTGAACCTATGTGTTCAGTGCAATTGATTCTCCTATTAAGAAGGAAAAATGGTTTTACTCAGATCTTTAATGTTTTCAGACTTAGTGAGAATCCATACAGCCATCAAACAGACTACTATAGCTCTGAAACTATTGAACAGCTATCACAAGCCCACTGCAGTGATCTTTAAATAAGGCTGCTATTTATTACTCATGCTCCCAGTAGGCAAAAAAAAAATCAATTGAATCAGGATGAAGTAGATTACCATGTTCAGCTGGTGAAAAAACAAGAGTGGCTGAGGCAGAAAAATTGCATCTACTTTTTAAAATGAATGCACAGCCTCCTTTTATAGGTAACAAAGGGAAAGGAGGTAAGTATTATTGCATAAGAGATTGACAGTTTTTTCCCAATGTAACAGGGAGGACCTGTAAAAATAAAAGCTTCACTTGTCTATCATAACTCTAGAAGAAGGAGGAAACTAATATGTCCCAGTGCTTCTGAGTGGATCTCCAGCATTTGGCTTCAGCAGACTTTTCAGAATATGGCCCAGGAATCCTGGTCACGCAGCAATTTTTTTCAACTAATCAAAACTAAAGACCTTTTCAAAACTGAACCTGTCCCACAGCTTCAAAGTATTAAGGCATCTAATTCAGCAGTTACCATATGAAATATCTGTGAAGAGCAGAGCCTGCACAGCAGTCCCAGAAGCACACCAAATCTGGGAACAGTGGTTGGCTGCCCACAACTCCCATACCAAGCCCCATCTTCTTCGTCAAGCCAGGCAGCCAACCTGAGAGCTGTTTGGCTGGATTTAGCCTAGCAGGCCCTTCATTCTAAAATAAATATCAGAAAGGATGTGGAACAAATGAGAAAAAAACTACACCCATCATGGTGGATGGATTTCTGTGGACAGGGTTTTTCCACTGCTTTGCAAATAATGACTACTGCACGTGATCTTTCAGGCTGAAGGCAGATGTACAAGCATTTTTGCCTTACAGATCTCGCTGTACAATGCTGCTCGGTATTTTTCACTTATCTCTATTCTCTTAGCAGTGAACAGTGAAAGGATGTGACATTTAAAGTTGATCCTGTTTTCAGGTGTTGGGACGTGGTGGATCTATATCAAACAGACATGGGAGCAAGCACGCCAGTTCTCGATTACAAGATGTTCACTCTGAATATTGACATTTCCCTTAAACCCAGGGACAGTCTAAACAATTCTTTTCCTCCTCACTTCTCCAGGTACATAGACAAGTAGCAATAAGAGTCTAAATCTTAAATTTAATCCTCCTCACTTTTTTTTTTTTAATTGGTGTATTTATGTTCTCACTCTCATAGAACAGCTCTCATCAACAGCAAAATATCTATGTCCCAGTGGTACCCTTCATTTGTAAAGCTGCCCCAAAACCATAATGTTAAGGTAGCCTTGGAATTTGCCAGTTTATGGCCATGAAATGTGGGGTGAAACTGCTTGGTGTTGATGGATAAGGGAAGAGTAACTGACACCATCTAACTGGACTTGTGCATAGCATTTGACGCTGTCCCACACAGCATCCTTGTCTCTAAGTTAGATACATGGATTTGGTGGGTGCACCACTCTGCAGATAAGGAATTGGCTGGATGGTCGCACTCAAAGATCTGTGGTCAACAGGTCGATGTCTGAGTGGAGACCAGTGATGAGCGGTGTTCCTCAGGGGTTGGTGTTGGGACCGGTTCTGTTTAATATCTTTGCCAGTGACATGGACAGTGGGATTGAGAGCACCCTCAGCAAGTTTGCCAATGATAACAAGTTGTGTGGTGTGGTCAACATGCTAGAGTGAAGGGATGTCATCCAGAGGGATGACAGGCTGGAGAGGTGGGCCACTGCCAACCTCGTGGAGTTCAACAAGGCCAAGTGTAAGGTCCTGTACCTGGGTTGGGACAATCCCAAATACAAGTACAGGCTGGGTGGAGAATGGATAGAGAGCAGCCCTGAGGAGAAGGACTTGGGGGTGTTGGTTCATGACAAGCTCAACATGAGCTGACAGTATGCACTGGCAGCCTGGAAAGCCAGCCATATCCTGGGATGCATCAAGAGAAGTCTAGCCGGTAGCAGCCTGCCAGTACATGAAGGCAGCCTACAAGAAAGCAGAGGGGACACTTTGTACAAAGGCATGTAATGACAGGAAAAGGGGCAATGGCTTTAAACTGAAAGAGGGTAGTTTTAGTATAGACAGAAGGAAGAAATTTTTCACTGTGGGTGTGGTGAGGTACTGGAACAAGTTGCCCAGAGAAGTTGTGGATACCCCATCCCTGGAAGTGTTAAAGGTGAGGTTGGATGAGGTATTGAGCAACCTGATCTAGTGGAAGGTATCTCTTGGAACTAGATAGTCTTTAAGGTCTATTCCAACCCTAACCATTTAATGATTCTTTGGTTGGATGTCCAAAAATTTAATTTCTCTTTAAAGACACATTCTATGCACTTCCCTTGTAATTATATCTAATTTAATGAACTTTTACTACCTGATCAACAGTAAGCTATGAAATATTTGTTTCTAGAGGGAATGAAAAATAGTGGTTTCACATATTTCAATGGTGTGTATTAAAACATTCATCTCTTGCAGACATAGACTAAGTACATCACAGAAGAGACCTGTTATCTTCAGCATTTTATTGCAAAATTAAAACTCATTCTTAATTCATTCTATATTAATTAGGATAACCATTAATCACAATGATCTTGTTCAGCAAGATCGCTAGAAAGAATACCATAGCTTGAAAATTTAATGGTTTAGTCCAGAATGACTGTCACTTAAGGTGACTCAGAAACATTTTTTTCATAGCAGCAATATAATGTTCAATTACAAACTTGAATTAATAGTTTATAACATGAACCTTTTACTAGACTTTTATTTCGTTACATTCATGAAAAAATGCAGGTTTTGCAAATTATTTTTTTCCTTATGAATATTTCAGCACAGTGGGGAAAACCAGTGCTTTTTTCAAAACTGTGAACATAAAATTGCAATGAAGCAAAATTTTTACATGTTTTGTATGGGTATCCCAGCCACAATACTCATTACATAATAGCAAACGTTTTACTCAGATTCATTTCAAATCTAGAACACATAGTTAAAAAAAATTATTCTCAAGACTAGCTCTCAAGACTGTTGTATGACAGGTAATGTCATATCCACTGCACGTGCACATCTATGCATGTGCACATCCATGCAGAGGCCACCTCTTGCTAAGTTCTATTTTAATTCTTTTCAGATACTTCCCCACAAATGAAATTGTAAAGCTTGTCACTCACTATTGTGACAAGAAATGCTTTGATCTGTCCAAAAATATATTGGCAAAGAATTAGAAGTCGCTTTCAAAAAATCAGGTGACAGGTGTGGATGATACTAAGTATAATAAGACTTGACAACTCAAATAGCATCCCAAGCACTTAAAAGCATAAACACTTATGCTATCTCTTTCTTTCATTGCCATTTCTAGCACAGTTCTTACCTTTCTTCATTGCACAGAGAAACATAATGGCTGGAAAAGCCATATTTCAGTTCATGCAGAAAATGCAAATCTTGAATTTCTAAAGTTTCTTATTCAGCACTAACTCAAGCCTAGCTGTTCTCATTGTGTCATGTGGACAACGACACCCTTCATCACACAATCATCGATGAATTTGTGGCTCCACGTACTCCTGCTCAAGTCAATGTGATTTTTTCTTTTCTGCACAACTAAGCATGCAAATCTGTAGTGCTGTGGCCTGCTAGAAGAAAATCCTGCTTGACACAAGCTGGATGCTTGCTGCTCTAAAATTTGTTATCAAACCACTCTTAACAGAATTAGTGATTTTAAAATTTTGCTGAAAGTGAAAAGTGAAGCTGAAAAATAGCAGAAAGAAAGGGTCATTTGAATTCCAGAGAAATCTGTGCCAAAATCCTTGTTGGTTTCAGTGGAACAGCCGTTCCTTCACGAACTATAGCAAATCAGTAATACTTACTGTGAACTTCCAACAGCTCTGCAGAACACTTATGTATATCAAACATACCCAAAAGCATCTGAGAAAAGTTATTGAGAAATGATTGAAAAGCTCAAAAGTAAAATGAGAAAAGAGAGAAGGGGAAACAAATAGAGACAGGCAGAAGAGCAGATATAAGGGTTGAAAACAGGTGAGGTGCACTGACAATTACAGGAACAGAGAGATCTTGCTTAGTCAGAGCTCTTTTTCCCTGTGAATGAGCAGTAAAGAGAAAATTCCTGAGTAGCCATTTTTTGCTTTTATTTATGTTGCTGCTGAGCTACAGCACTATGTGTCAGCTTTTGTACATAAGTGAAATTAATATGATATAAAATGGAAGCTCCTGTAGTCTGAATGAAAGTCACAGGTGTGTATTGCAAACTTCTAAAGGATAAAATCACATAAACTGTTAGGAAAACTTCTGGCGAGTACAGGAAACCTCATCCATTGTAAATCAGATCTAGACTGGACAAAGACACCACAAAATGCACTAAACTACAAGATTGCACTGCTGAAGGTTTGCACTGGGTGATCTACTTGGCCTTTGCTGTCTTTAAATTATGTAATTCTCCTTAATGCTATATTAAGGTTTTGAGGCAAAGCCAAAGACTCTTAAAAATATTTGCCAATCCTTTTAAGAGAGAAAGCTAAATAAACTCTCAAAGATCCTCCCAGAAAATCTCCATGGGTGGTAAAGGAGAGAGGGCTCCTTCAGGGAGGATTTTCTTTTCCCCTCTTTTTCCTGAATATTTCCTCTGAAATTCATCTAGGGCAATATTTTATAAATGTAACCTCTGCAGGATTTTGAAATCCCTGCCAGAATGAGACTCACAGCTACTGCTGGGAGGACATGAGTGGACACGAGCTGAAGGGTACAAGAAGATGCCTGCAACAGTAGTGGCATGGGGCAGCAGCTACCCCAAGAGGGTGCAGGCACTGGAAGGACAGAGGAGCACAGCAGCCTCTATGCCAAAAGCTGGATACAGGCATGGGTAGGAAAAGGTGGTAGGGAAGTGTCAGGGAGCATGAACCTAGGCCATTAAATCAGGAAGAGATTTGGGAATAGCTGGGCAGAGAGCAGGGAAGAGTTGAGTGGTGGCAGCAAAGGAATGGGCTAAAAGGTCTAAGAGCAGCTCTTAGATGGGAAAAATGACAGACAGGAGTAGTTCTGATACAACTGAGGGAAAGATGTGAGGCCTCTGCATTATCAAGCATCATGGGGCTCAGGGCAGCAAGCAATGAGAAATTACCACTGGACTCTCCCTCATCCAGGCACTTGAACTCTCATTTGGTGGCATGAAAATTATAACAAGAATATAGAGGGCTTCCACTTTCCCCAGACCTGCAATTTACCTTCACATTTGCTTTCAGAAATAAAGATAATTTGAAAAGAAGGGCTAGACTTTGTGAGCATTAACTGTAACGTCAGATCTGAAGGTAATTGGAACTGATAACTTCTTTGCTTCACATCTACCCCCTTCCTTAACACAGTCACCCCATGAAAGCTCTCTTTTTGGCAAGCTGGAGCTTTAACTTGGCAATTCTCATTTTCACAGGTTCTGTCTCTTCTGCTCTTTTTGGACACTTCTCTTTTTGACCATGACAGCAAGAGCACCTCAGGCTCATACTTCTTGTCAATGCCCCAAATTCCCAGACCATTTTTAGAGTATCTCAGATGTATCTGAACTGCATAAGGTTTTCTCAAGACATCTCACAGGTTCTCATAGCAAGACACTCAGTGTTTGCTCACTCTAACATGTCTGTACCATGAAGTACCATCTTACTCTAAAATGTCCCATCATTAGTGCAGTGAGACTGTTACAGAGACTGATATGTGTCTCAAGCTACCATAAATACAGTTGGAAGACACTGGAAAAGTGAAAGTTCTAGAAATAACTATGCAAGCGTGCTGGATTCAAGAGAACAAGGTATCTTGTTGTGAGGACCCACATGGAAACTTGCGACCTGTTTCCAAGCTGAGAAGTGGCTGTTTTTTAGCCCCAGGGATAGGTGGATGGTTGTGGGAGGCCTGGATTCTGAATGAGAGGCTTCTGCTTGCATGGTCCACAGAGGAACCATGTTTGCAGTACTTTTGTCACAGCAGGATGGTGTGAGGGGTCAGCCACTAATAGAGGGCTGACCTGGGCTACACGGCACGCAGGTGTGTCCTTATGATACAAGACTGTCACATGAGACTGGAAATTCATCTGTAGTGAGAAGTGCCTCAAAGTACATGGATTTGCTGGATGGCTCACAGTTGTTTCTTATGGAGACCCATCCACAGTGATGCTGTAGGTGCAGTTCCTCACTTTTCTCCTTCTCAGGTGGGAACTGTGCTGGGCGTTTCTGGGCCTTTGGCATGATCCATGTCACTGATTCACAGTGTGTCTAAGGATATTCTGATGGGAACTGAAAGGCCAGCTTCCCTCTCCTAGTTACCTCCAGCCAGATTGTGCTCAGGATGTCCTGGAGGGCATTGCTGGAGTCAGACCCTGTGGTCACTCAGAAGATTCACTTTGAAAACAAAATGAAGGTGTCAGGGGTACTGCTTTTGTCTATGTTGACAGCTATAGAAGTTCCTCTTTTGCTGCTATATCCAAACATACAACAGATATAGTGGGTCTGTGCTGAGTGTATCTGTGCCATGCAGAATTCCTCTAAAACTCCTGAGGCTTACACTGCTTTCAGTTTGAGGAATGCAGATGAATAATAGATGTCTTATCTTGAATCAAGGGAATATATTTCAAGTGAGCCGTAATATATATTAATATATATCACTGATGTCTTCAAAAAGAAACATTTAACAAACTTCTCTGTGTTCAATAACTTTTCACTATTTTCTCCAGAGAAAGAGGAATGATGAAAGTAGGTCCTGGAATGAGGGCAGTAATTGAATGGAAAGAGGACTGATATTTTATATTTAAACATATATAAATAAATATTTTCTATGAAAATGTTGAGGTAATACCATTAATTTTTTCTCCTTACAACAGTATGCATATGAGAGGGAGAAAGAATAAAATGTATACGTTCCCTGCATGTTCCTGAAACTAGTTAAGCAGCTGCATCCTAAATGAGCCCTTTACAATTCCTGTGTTGTAGTCTATAGCTTCATTAAAGCAGTGTGCACCACTCTTCCGTAATGAGGTGTGTGTTCTATTGTGGGTAATAGAACCATTTTCTCTGCTGAGCAGACTGTTATGTAAACCAGGAGAATTGAAATTCAGGGAGACTTGTTTTCTTTGCTGCTTTATTACCCCAACACTACATTCCTCTTGGTCATTGTGCTAAATTTGCAAAGGAAGACTTCTATTAATAAAAAATAGAATTGGAGAAAATATATTTCACCATCTCTACATCTGTTAAATTAATAATATGCAAGTGATGAACAAAAATTATGATTCATTATGCATTCTTTGACAAAAAGAATAATTTATAAATTCCAAGTAATGTTATTTCTTCTGTAATAGCAAAATGAATCATCAGCTTTTAATTTTCTGCCATTACTATCTAAACCCTTTTAATAGGCAAACCTCTTATCTCTTGAGGTGTCTAGCAGTGTCTGATGGAAATTCTTGAATTTTACACTTATGCTACTAATGTAACAGCTAAAAAAAATTGCACTAGAGTAATTGCTTCAATTGATTCAATTATCTCCTAATTCATTAGTTATTGTTATATTACTCCCTGAAGTTTCATCTTAGATGTAACTCTATGTCCAACCATATTTCAGCAATTGCATTTAACAGTGTATGCCTCACAGAAAGAAGCAATTTATGGAATTTTTCTATTTGAAAATAAATATGAATAGTCACCACCTCCAACATTCAAGTAGGTTTGAAAAATGTGACACTGTGCTGAACCTTTTGTATTGCTACCTATTATGCATTCTGGATGAACTGCTGCTTGTTTTACAATGCAGCTTTTATTTTTTTAGTTCCTTTAGATGTCATCGGAATTTTAAAGACAACACAGTTAATATAACTCAGTCCCTGATATGGAAGAATCTGTAACATCTTCCTGTCAATGTCTGGTATGCCCTGCATACATGGACTGTGTATCTAGCATGGCCACTGTTTTGTATGGGATATTAAACAGGATTTGATGTCTGTATATTTTTTGTGTGTCACACAGAAAGGAGGAATCAAAGTTGAACAGAGACTAATTAGATGACCTGTCTTATAAGAAAAAACACCCACAGATTTTGTCTATTGTCATGAACTTCTGCAAAAGTCCGCACAGTAATTATATGAGTATCACTTGAAGGAAAAAGAAGACAATTCATACTGGTTGGACAATGGGTCTGGGATATTTAACCAAAAATTCCTAAGATTTTATCTAATTTTTAGCCTGGGACGTTTAAAGGAAATCTCTTCAAAAATGAGGCTTCCACATACTCTAATGAGAACGTGGGACACTATAGTCCACCTGCAGCTACATATAAACCTTTGTCTTACCACTCGATACACATAAGATAGGAACTCAGATGTTTACAAATGCTTTTGAATTCTTAAAACATTGTCTGTTAAATACTTCCAGCTTGTGATGGAAGTTAAACCTTTTATTGTGAGGAAGTTTGATGAATAAGGCATCCTTAAGAATCAGAAGATACTCATATATTATATCAACATGTTAACATTTCCGATGTATTCTCTACTTGTGTTAGAAAGCTCATTACTGAATTATGACTGAGATCATAGTTTTGTAGCAGACCAGCGTGGGAAGATACTGGAGCTCGGGTAGAGTTATAGGTATCTTTGACAGTGTGGAACAAATAAGTTCTCTAGGGAATGGCATGCTCTTTTATTCTGTGTTTGCACTGTACATTGCACACTGGGATCTCAGCTGAAGACCAAAGGTTCTTCAGTGTACCCTTGACACAAGCAATGCAAGTAATCCCATCATCTTCCACCTTAGAATCTTTATCATGTTTGGGTCTTCATAGAAAAAGTATTTAGCATAAAGTGGAATTTATCTTGCCTAAGTTCAGCTACCTAAATGTTAGGAATCAAGCGTAAGCTGACTGCTAAAGACAACTGTAGTCAGAGGAAAAAGACAGGCTTCTCCAGAAAACAATTCTTCCCACCCTACTATAGGAATCTGAGTGAACTGCCATGTTCTGGCTATTTTCATTTCTCTTTTCTCTCTTGAAATAGGAGACCAAATGGCTAAGTTTAAAGTGATTGCTGTAAAATATATGTATTCCCCTGAAACTCTATTTTTGAGCCTTCTAAAGTGATAAAGGAACTGTATTCCTGTATCTTTATCTTCCATATCTATTAGCTTTAGGAATGAATTATGTTTCTTAAAATAGATTTCTTTTTCCCTTTGTATGGCTTTTGCATTTGATAATGTAACTCTAATTCTATTCTCCATCCCTGGAATAGCTGAATAGGATTTTTTCATTTAGAAACTTTCATCTCTATATGCCCATCTTCATAATGTTTAAAATGAGCTCTTCCAAATATGAAAGAGCTTTACTAGTAATTATCCCCTGAAATCTAAAGCTAGGCCTTAGTTTCAGCTAGTTATTATGAAAGTGAAGTACATTATGTCGTTGTGAAGCTCTACTAGGTTTGGCAGTTCCCACAGTTTTATTGTTTGTCTAGTACCTAGCAGATTTCTTAGATTTTGCTTCTTCTAAATGGAAGTCAGCTTTCATTAAAAACCAGCAACAATAAAACCAGTAAGTACAACTGTTCTCTTTTCCCAACATGTTTCAATGAAAAGCTTGAAAACTTACCTAAATATATGTCAAGCATATAAAAAACAGGAGATGTTAGAATACACTGATATTTATTGTTGCAAGGCAAAATTATGCTATGTAGCATAATGCTTGCATTTTGAATATTATGGCTGGGAACACTATTAAACTTAATTATTTTCTAGAGTCATCGACAATTTATAGTTGGGACCTTTTCCAGTGGTAACAAAAGAAAATCTGTAAAATTCTAAAGCATAGCATTTAGCTCCAAGGGCCAACCAAGGGTTTTCCAAAAATCCAGGGATACCATTTCAAGCTTTCCCCAAAACTCTCTTAATTATAGAAGGCATAATGGTCTGTTTTATTCAAAATGAATCCTTTTGTTTTGATGATACTAATACACTACAGTCAGTGCATGATGATAAGGTCTAACATAATAGTATAATAATAAAGTCTTGAAAGAGAAAAGAAATGCTGTCACATTGGAGTGTGAAATATTGTTGTTTTTCTTCTGGTTTATGATCTGTAGAGAAATACCTGTCCTATGGAGCTCAGTAAAAAGTGCACAAGAGTTTCTTTACCTCTCAGTGTACTGTTGATATAATCAGATCTGACCTTCATGTTTGACACTGTAAGAAAAGTACAGAATAATCTTGCACAGATATTAATTTCGGTTTGGCACCAAACTGGCACTTTGTAGATCTTAAAAATTAAATTACATTAGCTGTTTATATTTCAATTACAAGAAAAACTGAAATCCATTGATCCTCGTTGCTTGGTAAAGGCACTTAGTAAATGAATACATATGCGGTGGCAAGAAAAACAGTAAATATGGCACATAAAAAGAGGACAAAGTGATTTAATTTTTTTAAAGAAGTCAAGAAAACTAGCACTTAGTGAATACATATTAAGTTACAGTATATATTCACAGACAGAATATCTGCAATAATACTTGGAACCTGAAATATAATTGAAGGCTTTAAATTCCATTATATTTTACTTTCCTGGTTTCAGTGGCAAATGGGGATATGAGCTGCTTTTGTCCTCAATTTTTTTACTTACAATAGCATATTTTTCAAGCGAACATTACTTGCTCTTATTGTACTCACTCATATGTTTAAAAAAGTGTATGAATAAAACTGACCATGTAAAACTCTCACCAAATTTGCTTGCCTAGAGGTAAAACACAACTCTGAAAAGAAAATTATTCCAGTTTATTATTATTGTAGAAGTTGAATATGGCTGTTGCTTAAGCACCAGCCATAACAACAGTAATTGCTTATAATACCAGAACTACTTCTTTTCCTTTGCTTCTGTCTTTCTTGTTAGAAAATATCTAAGAGTGCGATATTTCTCTTAGCAGATGTGGTATTTTAGAGGATATGTGTTACATTTATGTTTATATTACACTTGAAGTGAAGGGAGAGCTCGGTGATGCTAAGTTGAATCATGTCTAGTGAAAGGAAAAGTTTCCATTAATTCTCATGTCTTTTCTTGCCCAATGTGAAGGATGTGTTACAAGGCTTCATTCAGGAGCATTTGATAAGTGCTTTGAGATCCCTGGTGGATGCTATTCTGGCAGTGCAAACTACTCTAGATTGAAAGTCTACCACTGGAACTATTCCCTGCCACAATAAACCAGTTAAACCAGGCTAAAATACTACAGGATAGTATGTGGATCCTGTCAAGTTTATCTAAGGAATTAAGTGATTAAGACACGCTGTCTCATTCTCTGCCTGGTTTCTTTCCTGCCTGCTCACCAGACTGCCTGAATGGGCTGCCATACTGTCATATTCTTTCAGCTACTGAATTTCCACCTGCCTATGGAGTTATGCTGTTGACTCCCCATGGACTTAGAAAGATGGGATGCATCTAGATAAAGAGAAAGCTGGAAATGCAATTATTTTCTGTTTCTTGTTGCTTTTCTTTCTGAATGGAATTTTTTAATCACAATTCCTCTTTCACATTAAAAGTAAATCCAAACTTTTAGCTTTTCATCTCCATTCAAGAATATTATTACTTCAAGTGAAATTTCTTGCCAGGTTTCTGGCGAGCCCAAGATAATATGGTACCTTATTTCTTTCTTGGTCTCTGATCATGAGGGACCATATCTGGAAGCCAATAGAAGTCTAACGCTTAAACCAAAGTCTTAGGTAAGTCACTTGAGTATCTTGTTCTATACATTCCTGCCAAAATTGAAATCTCTTGAAATACAGGACTTTGAAATCCATTTCAGGTATCCACCTTAGCACTGGCCTTTAAATGGTACTACTTTCAAAGTATACATAGCAAATTTTAAAGAAATGGACTAAATATTTAATGTAAACACAGTTTATAAAAGTACACAAAAAAGACTATGTAATCCAATGTATAACAAGGGCAGAAAGTTAAATATTTCTCTGAAGAATGTCATGCACAGCAATATGAATGGTAGGTTACTTGCATTGAAAAGCACAGTAAAAGGCAAAAAGGAGTGATTCAGGAAAAGCACAGTGAATGAAGTAGAGTGGCACCACTTTTCAATACCCGTAGTTATTAGATCCTTTTACCTCTTCTATTTTATGTGGATGAGATTTTATGTGGATTTATTAAGAGCCTATTTTAGGTGCTCATTGTAAAAAAAAAAATTGAATACTGATGACAGTCACTCTGAAAATGAGTTTATAGGTATATATGAATGCCAAAAAAAAAGTAAATGCAAACATTTGGATTGTTTTTGAAAATACATAAATCAGCAAAAGCACAAAATGTTTTCCTATTAGAGTGTCAAGACTGGGATATTTTTACAGGAATACATTTCATAGGGAACACAAAATAATCATGGCAGCACAAAAGACACCATGGCAGAGTGGGAGGCTCAGTTGTACAATCATATCAGATATAGGAAAATGTGCTGATTCCCTGGCTGCCTTTCCTAAAGGGATTAAAATGACAGCTTGCCCAGAACAGTACATGGCTGGTTTTCATTCTTCGTACTTTCTTGAAAAACAGTCGTAAATATCCTCTTGTGATTTTCTTGAGCTTTCAAGTTTAGATAGATTTCACGTATATGACCCACCTACCCACCTATCCCAAACTGAAAATTTAGATTATGTTACGAAATATGCTATAATACTAAAACAGCTTTGACCACTTTCTAGTTAAAGCCACTTCAGAGCCCATCTGAAAACTGGCAAAAACTTTTATGCATCTACATCTTCACAAAATTTCCTAAATTCAGAGAGAGATCGATATAAGCAATTCAACTTTTGTGAGAAATATTATATGGGACAGGCCACCAGAGGGAAGTACTGAACAGTCTTAAAAGGCAGCATTTGAGCAAGTTTTCAGTCCTGAATGAAATTCCATATAGCTGGGGGGGTTGGATTTACCTCTCTCAGGAAACTGTGACAAGTGGCAAAGTTTATTTTTTGCCTTAATCTTTCTATGGATCCAATTCTTAAGGCAGACGTTTCTCCTGAAGAACAAGCTTAGATTTTCATTCCCAGAAAGGAGATTGAGTGCTGTTTTGAACACCTCTACTATAATTTACAGTGTGCCTGGACTCTGTATAATCCTTTTTTAGATCAACAACAAGATAACCTGTTGGTCTAAATAGGATAGCATTTTTAGAAAATCAACAATATTTTGCACAAGCCTGTTACAATACTATTTTTTCATTTATGACCAAAAGAATAAAGAGATTGCACAGATAGATCAGCCAGGAAGAATAAGCAATGCTATGAATTAAAGAAAAATGCACTATATAGGGGTCAGTGTGTTCAAAGGTGGGAAAAAAAACCCACCTCCACTCTTCCAACAATTTAAAGATGTGGTTTGTCTGTTAGTGTAACTTTATTGGAAAGTCTTTGAAGTCACAACTTTATTGATCCTAAAAACTTAACAGAAACAACACTATTTAGTCTCACATGACAGCAGATGGCACTCTAACTATTGGCATGTACATGTGTGACTGCACATATGTATACATACACACACAAGCAAAAAAATTCATTGCTTTCCAAATAATGAGGGCTCAGAAAAGTCTAGGGTCTAAGTTTACGAAGCTGTTTTCTATCATAATATATTTGAAATACAAAATGTGTCTATGCAAGATTTTATAAAGGTTTTCATAATGGAAGATCTTATAAAGAAGAGAAATAAAAATTAATTCTAATATACTTTTACTTTTGCTGGCTTTCCATCTCATAAAAGTCACTTTCTTGAATATAAGTGTATTGTTCTTCATATATAAAAAAAATATATATATTGGGTGTTCGATTTTTTTTTCCCCCTCAAACACCACATTGGAGTGTCTGCTCAATATTTAACAGACTCCAAAAAAAGTACTTAACAAGTTAGACTGCATTAAGCAGAGGAATGAGAAGAAATATGACACTATCCATTGCAGTCTTATTAGCATATGCAAGAAATACAATAATAACATTATATGAATGCTGTGTCCTCATCCTGGAGTTTTGGCAAGTTTTATCTTCTTATTAGAAGGAGAAGGAAAATTAATTAATAAAAGCTGGAGAAAGCTGAGAGAAAAACAATAATTATTCAAGCAAGAAACAACAGTGGTTGTAGGAGAATAATGTCACTTAAGAACAGATTGTTATTGTA
Source organism: Eurypyga helias (assembly GCF_000690775.1). NCBI lineage: Eukaryota > Metazoa > Chordata > Aves > Eurypygiformes > Eurypygidae > Eurypyga > Eurypyga helias. The sequence goes on along the minus strand of NW_010270086.1, from coordinate 245,165 downwards.
TGCCAAATTACACTAATATTTTTTATCATGGTGGGTGATTTTTCTTGAATAAGTACTGTAGTGTTAACACCAAATATGCATACAATATATAAGTTTGAGAAGGCAGAACACTTGAGAGTTTGGAGCACAGTCTATAATTTGAGGGTCAGGCCTAACTTTCTTTGGAATATAAATAGTCCTACATTTCTACTAGCCAAGAGAACTGTCCACTTCTTATAATAGCTGTATTAATGCCAAAAAAAAAAAAATAATATCAGTGGTGACTAGGAGAAAAATATTTCTGGTTATTCCTGTTTTCAGATATCTCCCACTAACTAACGAGGCCAGAGCAGCCTGTCTTAAAGTACTGAAGGCCAAATTCTCCAAGATGATATTCAGTAATGGGACTCAAACCAGTTTGGACTCACATTTTGAGGTGTAATAATATATGTTTGCCGTTTAGGTACAGGTTTTACTTGATCAGTAGTTAGGGGAACACATGATACTGTGCTGCCTCATATTAGAACTCAGCTGTGATGCCATGGAGATGCTAGATCAGATTATAATGTACATACCAGCTCCTTTTGGGGTGATACTGCAGAACCAGCAGTGACTAAAGGCTCTGTACTGGCAAGATGGATCCTGACACCATCTGTTAGGTTAGGAACCATCTGCAGTCAGAACTCAGTCTCACTTCACAGTACTAAGTAATCCTAGGAATAAAATATATATGGTAGTTGAGAACACACTAGACTACTCTCCTTCCTGACCTGATGGTCTTATGGAAGTATACACATATTTAGTTAATTTAGAACCAGACCTAATGAATGATTTAATAATGTAAATCTGATCTGGGATTCTTATGCAGTCCCCATTGATGACTGGATACCCCAGTTTAGTTGCTGTCTGACCCCAGTGGTGCCCAGCTGACAGATGTATAGCTCTTCCTCGGTGTTGTAGATGAGAAGTTTGATGGACAAGGCATGGCTGGGCCTGGTACTCCTGCATCTGTGTATCCAGATGGATGTGGCTTGACAAGCATTCTCCCAACACCTCTAAACACACTCCAACAGGGACAACAACAAGAGAAGTGTAATTATTTCTACTGTCTTCTAAAATGTAGTTCCTGCTCTCTTTTTATCACTGTGCAATTACTAGATTATGCACAACAAAATGAGAGACACCTAGCCACTGAGCTGATCAGCCCTGTGAAGACAGAGCTACCCATAGAGGCAGGAGGAGGAACGTGCTGGGGCAGTCAAGGATGTGCTCCTACTGTCTGGCAACCTCTGAGCTGAGCAGGACTTGATTTCAGTTTTGGACATAAGTATAAGATAAAGTTTGGTGCCTGAGTGCACTCTTTTGGGTCTTTCAGTAATACATGAGGCCCTGAATGCAGGATGCTGGGAGACTGAGGGCCTAATCCAAACCTCCGGTGGTCAGAAGTCATTGACAGCAATGGGTTTTTGATTCAGTTCAAGCCACTACACCTCTTCTCTAGAGTATTTTCCGTAGTACGTGAAGCATTTGGAAAGCAGTTAAGAGGAAACCACAGTGGAGAAAAACCATGCTTGTTTTCCTCTTCTGCAATTATTTTGAAGTCCTATTTTCAATCTTCATTCTGCTTATTTTCAGCAATTCCCCCTAGTGTGCGATTCATCTGGCTTGGCAGCTGCTCCGTGTGCAGTACATTTCAAAAAGAAGGGGACAGAAGCACAGGCATGTTTCCAAGAAAACAGATAAACTGCTTTGGTGTCACTGACTGAGAAAGTGGGTTAGTCATACACTGTAAGACTGGTATCCCTGATTATTTTTATTCATCCAGACCAACACATGTCTGTGCTAGCCCACCTCTCAGAGTACAGTTCAGCAGATCTTCTCCTCTGGGAGTACAGCAATGAACTTAGAATATGTTTTGGAGTTTACTATTTAAATGATGCAAACTATTCCACTGTTTTAAGACAGCACGTAAAGCTGATTTAGGGATTACTGTTATGTTGCTTCTCTTTTTTTAGATACACTAAGTATTTATCTATACATTTAAATCTTTATCCAGACAGAGAATAGGTAGGCAGATTAGATGATAGCGAAATAAGAATTTTCACTGTTCCAAGAAGAAAAAGCAACATTATTCAACTGACTGTTTAAAAGGAATCTAGCAAGCTTGTGGCATGAAAAGGTTAATTGCAAATTATTTTTATTCTTCACTTTTAATGAAAAATAACACTGTATAATCAAAACAAAAGATAGCAGGTTTATAACATCATGATATGAAACGTGTATAGTTGTGTGTTACAGAGAAAAGAAGGAACATGGGTTTTAATATTTGGTGGGCCTGAAAATAAGAGGTAGTATTTCCTATTCGCTAATTATTATTCAGACAAGTGGTTAGCACTTACCTGATGAAAGCAACTAATTTCTTTGTCCAAAGAAACACAAGAAAATAAAGGAAAAAATCCAGATAATTTGAGACAATTTACAGTAATAGAATCACATGCTTACTAAGCTAAGGTGTGTATAATGATTCTCTTAAACTTTTGTTTTTCTCTCTCTTCCTCCCACTTCTGGCTGAGATTGATTGGTACAAGCTTGAACTGAGAAAATAATTACTCAAGGAGTTACAGTACTAGGTCTTAAAGACAACTCATTAGCATTATTTTTATATTGTTGCAACTCCATCAACTTCAGTGAAGTTACTTCTGATTTATACCAGTGCAACACTGTTGATATTTTGGTCCAGGAATCTTCCTGTGTGGAAAGTGTATATTCTACCTTCAAATGATTAAATAATCCTGGTTAAACAAATGTTGCTGCAATGATGGAAATGCATCCTGTTTGAGAATGTGGAAGTCTAATAAATTTGAGGAAGATCAGTAAACACAAGAAAAGGATGTAGATAAGAAACTTTAAAGCAAGGGAAGAAAACCAAGAGTCCATTTTTTTTCCTTCTCTAGGAGGTTGCTCACCCAGAATGAGCACACATTAAGCTCTACTGGAAGCTAGGTCACTGACCGTAGGATATGAGTTAATACACTGTAAAATATTACTGTATGCCATAACCAGTTTCAGCTATGCACAGTTATAGAACCGAACAAATTCAGAGGATATGATGAATAAATGCAAAAAAATCACTAGCTGTATTCACACCGTCTTGCAAAGGTGCCTTCAACTCTCCTTTCAGAGCCAAATTCCTGAAGAGTCTGTGCTACCTAATTGCAGGAGTGAATGTCAAAGAGTATGCTACCCGATAAACGCAGGAAGTGCCATGAGATTTTCTGCTTACATGAGTGCTCTACAGGTTACAAACTCAGGCCTTTGGTGAGAACATCCTTGCATCTGCCACTACAACCTTAAGCACAACACTCTCGCATCTTATCACCATACTCCCAAGCCACATTGTGCAGGTATTGCTCTGTGGGTTGGCTAACACATACAGGCTTTCACAGGCTCCCCTCCACTAGCCCAGATAAGCCAGCAGCCTCAGGCAAGTACAGCTTGCCTAGGCACATCTCAGTAGCAGCAGAATACTCTCTTTTCTGTCCAGGAAGGTAGGCAGGCATGTATCCTCCACCAAAATATTAGGAAGACAACTTATAACCACAAACTTTTTTTTTTTTTTTTAATGTCTGTCACAAGGACACAAGGATATCGCCATTCAGGCATCTTCTACCAGATCAAAACCCTTCACCTGCCCCAACAGGATTGTTCAACGGACAGAGGCATCCACACACAATAAGCAATGCATTTTTCTACCTAGAAATTAAGTAGAAAGCTGTCAGCCTTCAAGTCTATTCACCCTTCAATATGCTTGGGGATCTAAGAGTGTGTCACTGGCCTCTTCAAAGGAACAGTATTTATATCACCTGTGAATTTTAGGACAGCCTGATTATAAGGGGAAGAAGGAAAGCAGGGGGAATCCCTTAACTGAGATGTAGAGCCCATTTCTGAACCTCTGGTTACCTAAGGAGAGACAATAGAGATAATGCGTTCCTGGGATTGCTCCTGGCTCTGGATTTTGCTGTTTTGGCTCTGAGATAAGATATTTAGTTGGGATGGCCACAAGCACCGCACACATCTTGGGTATGAACGGTGGGCTGGATGGTTAAAGTACTTCTGCTGAGCAGCTGCTCATATGTGAGGCTGATATATGCCACTTAAAGAACACAGTCTTCAGAATTTCAGGAAAGAATGAATAATGTCTCAAAAAAAAAAAAAAACCACAAACCACCAAAGCCCTAAACCTGCATGACATATTCTTATCCTAACAAGTATCTGACAGGATCAAGAAATAGAATCCACAAGAGGTCTACAAAGTTCCCTGTAGAAGGATGCCTGCGACACAATCAGGATGAGCGGACACAGCTGTAATGTAGGCATGTGTAGATGACAGACCAGCATGAGAACACTAAGACATTCTTATCAGTATGCTTTTAAGAGTCATCATTCCCCAAAGCAGCTTGTTGGTGTGACTGTATCACTATCTGTATGAAGGAAAGGATTTCAAACTGGCTTACAAGATAATGCCTTGGATTCTTTGAAGAATAGGAGTGAAAATACATAGCCAAGTGACCACATCTTCTGGGATCAACCTGAGAGTGCATTCGTGATGACTTTTTCATTGGCTGCAAACATGCCTGGTTGATCAGCTCCACTCAATAGCTATGTGGCCACAGGTGGAGTCTCCAATTTATCTATGGGTTGTCAAAAAAATGTTGAAGAAAAGACTTAAGGGCAACAAATGTAAGACAAGGGAGAAGATGAATGGGAATAAAAAAGTCCCACTTAATTCATACTTATTTTAAAGGGTTTATTTATGCACTAATATAAGAAAACACAGTACTTAATGAATGAAAACTACTCATGATGTCTGCTTTTTAGAGTGAAGGTTTTAAACTCATGAAAAATCTTATTAAAGATCTGCTAAAGAGTTGTTAGAAAGAGGCAGCTATACATAGTTATATTTATACCAATCTTAAACTAGTATTACATATTTACTACTGCAATTTCTTATGGAAGTGGCAATGGAAAAATGGTGTTATCCGAGTACATTCATAGTTTTAGCTCCTACAGTTTTCTTAGAAATATGTCCTCTGTGTATGATGAGCTTACTCTGAAGGGGAAACTACTGTTAAGATTTTATGGCAGTCAGGAACCAGTACCTACTGCAAAAGTCATTAGCAAAAGAACATAACTCTGCATTCACTTTAAATGCCTGTTTTTGAAATATTCTGAAATTCTGTTTATCTTCCTGAAGAACCTGGTACTATGTATTTTCACCAATCAGACATTATGTCTACCACTGTATTTACTTATTTACCTTTCAAATTATAGCAAATTTCCATCCAAAATACCAGAGCTTCTCTGTAACTATTCATGTCTCCAACAACAAGAGTTATTCCAAGAGAAATATGAAAAATGTCTTAAATCTCCATCATATTTTCTCAGTCATGACCATAACCTTAATCCTGATGACAAAAGAGTGTAAAGCTTGAACAGGAAAGCAAAGCAAAAACAATACTGCTCCTCTTGCACATTGAAGCTACTAGGCCTAGATAAATACTGTGTTTAAGAGTGATTTTTATTTGTTTTTAAGTCAACACTACTTCTTATGTTCCTCAAGGAACAGGAAGTTCCACCTCTACCTGAAGTTACAAAGAATTTTCTGAAGATAGTGGTTATTTTTAACAACACTTAATAGCTTGTGACTTTGTCCAAATTTTCAACAAAATCTTACTGAGAGGCTTTGTTAAGCTAGAAAAAAAAGTTACAGCACAGTACCAGGGAATTTGTTTGAAGACTATTTTCAAATGGCTATTTGAACCTGTCACATATTTATATTTAAAGAGCACATAACCCAATTTTCTTTTCCTTAACAGGTAACCTTTGTTTCTTTATGATAAAGACACCATGAAGGAACTTTTTCTTTTCCCTTCTAAAGGCTTTCATTCTCAGCTATTGTTAAACCATAAAAATATCACTAATGTCATGTCAGTTTTGTGGAAAGATTCATTAACAACTTTTTTACCTACATTCACATCTCTTTGCTGATTGAAGCTGAAAGGGAAAAAGCAAGGCATGCCATTACAGATGCTCATACAACCTTTTTTCCAAGTATTTATGTGTACATAGTTGCTAAAAGGAAATAATCACATAAGATTTTTTTTCATCAATGCAAAGACAAATCACACATGCCTGTCTTAGATGAATTGACTTCTTTTGAAACTCTGGAAAAAGACATATGCAGAAACAAATTCTGAATTTTTCATTATAGAAAAGCTAAACATTACTCATTTCCCCGCACCTTCCCTAAACCTGTTTTGTCAATATATAACAGGAGAATGACTCCCTTTTTTTCTTATCATTTTTCAGGCCTCTTCTACATATTATAAAGAAAACAAAAAACTTAGACCCCTTATTTTCAGACTCATTGTAGACTGCCTTTACAAATGTATTGTACATGAAGCTTTTTATGTTATAGTTCTACAGTATTTTATCACAGTGCCTATGTTTCTTAATAACTTCAAATAAAACAGCAAATACGGATTGCCCTTTTTCACCCTCATCATTTGTTTCAGACACATGGTGTAGATGATGGGTTTATGGTTTATATATGTGAAAAGGTAAGCTTATTTTTACTAGCATAGTCTACATTATATTATTAGCATAGGCTACATATGAAAGGCAGCAACAGGCAATGTTGCTATCCCGTGTGTATTTGGAGGGGTGACAAGTCTTCCCTGGGAGGCAAGTACAACCATAAAAGGAACCATGTTGAATCAGTCCACCTGGTTTACTTCATCTGCACTGCAAGATTGATATTGGGGAAAGTGTTTCGGAATTGGTTCATAATATGTATAAAAACAAACCAGCAGAATCAGATGTTGTTCACCTACAGGGTCCAAAGAATACCAGATATAAAATTGCTGAATTACACATCTCACAGTTTCTTTTACCATCATCTACTCTTAAGCTGTCCATGGTCAGAGGGAAGTGAATAAAGATTAAAAAATTATAATTTAAAAAACAAAAATAAAAGAACTTCAAGGAATAAAGAGGACGACAAACCAGTGAACATGACTCTCACTCCAGGAGTATTAGTAGAAATTATATTAGTAATCAAATACATACATATAACTGAAAATATTTAACACCCCAAGAGTAAATTTAACCCTAACAAATTTGAGAGGTATGGGTTCTTTCAAGGAGTCAGTAATCACATGAAGAAGGTTTCCCATCAAGTCCATCTTGGATTTCTAAAATCTAATACAATGGCTTTTAAAGAAACTAAACTATCACCTGGAAAATTAGGAAGTTCTCCTGTGGATCAGTACCTGGTTGAAAAATAAGTGATAAATTATGGCAATAAATGCTCATTCTCAAAAAAGGGAGAGGATTGTCAGGGGAGTTCCATGTAGAACTGTCTTAGGGACTGAATATATTCTTAAAGAGTCTGAAAAAGAAACTGGAAAATTAGATGAAAAAAATATTCAGAAGATACCAAAAAAACCTCAGTGGCCAAAATTAAAATTGACCCGGGTGTTCTGCTAAAGTGTTTTGTAATACTGAGTGGCAGAGTGATAAAATGGAAAACAAAATTAATTGTCCGTAATGTGCATAATGCACATGGTAAAGAAAACTCCAACTATACATAAAAATGATGAACTCTGAATGAAACTCTACTACTGAAGGAAGAGATCTGTATGTCACAGGCTTTTGAAATCTCCATCTCAGTGCTCCATCAAAAGGAAAAGTGCATGCTTGGAATTAGTAGGAAGAGATTAGAAATTGAAACAGGAAACTGCTATATTGATGTACTAATTCCTGATGCAAACTGCTTTTAATTATCATGCCTTGTTCCAGTCATTCCACTTCAAAAAGATACAGTAGAATAAGAAAATAAATGATACAAAAGGCAACAAGGAGAGTCAAAGAAAATGGAGAGGGTTCTTTCTACACAAGCAGAGCCTATATACACTACAACTTAGCCTAGAAAACTGAAGTTGAAATAAACATGACAGAAGCATGACAAATGGAAATGCCAAATAATTTTTGTTTCTCCCAATACCAGAACTGGAGGAAACTAAATAAAATAATGAGATATCAAGTTAAAAGCAGGGAATGGAAGTACTTTTTTTTTTCCCCATTCAGTGTAAAGGAGCTAGCCAACTTGCTGCCTCTGGGTGTTTTGCCATCAGTGTAACTGGGATTGACCAAGATGAAAAAAATGTGTTTAAGAAAGGTCCACTGATGGCTAATGAATACAGAGATGAATAGGCAGCCTCATGGCACAGACTTACACCATGAGGAAAACAACACTGAATTTTCCTTTCCTTATCCTCTTTCCTAAACTAGCCACAATAATGGATGTCAGAGAAAGGATGTAAGGCTGTAAGACACCTTTGTTTGGAACCAGTTTGCTCATTTTTACAGAGTAGGAACAGTGTGTTAATTTCTCTATCCTGGCTCCTCTAGAGCGGACAGTGCCCTCAGGTCATACATCAGAACAGAGAGACTCTCCGTGCTTTGTAATAAGCATGGTGAAAGCAAGCTGCTTGAATTTCCCCTGTAAGGTCAGTCCAAACCTATAAGTTCTCCCCAATAGGATTTAATGGGAATAAAATTACCATATTAAAATTTGAGAGCATCTGGCAATATGCTCAGTGCAACAGGTCTTAGCTTTATAACCAGTGAAGTACAGAGTAGATATACAAATATGCACAGGAACACCTTCAGAAAGTTCTCAGCCTTTCAGAGGGTTATGCCAATAGCTAATTTAAGATGAAGTCTGGGTTTATTGGCAATTTATTTGACTTCAGAAATGTCTTTAGAGAACCTTGCAGGTTACATTATATATATATCTTTCTATTCTTATATTTTAAGTAACTCTTGAATTCAAGTATTTTTTGAAAGGAAACTGTTCTCTGCTATTGTAAGGAAAATGTCATTGTCAAGGGATAGGGGTCAGCTCTAGCCATTAATCCACATTTTAAAACTCTCATTATCAGTAAGTAGGAGTTCTGAAGACAGAATTATGACAGAATTGGGTCTAACAAAACTTTGCTAGGAATTTTGCAGATTTTTCTTAGAACACATTATAGATATAAAAAATGCAAAGTGGTATCTGAAGATCTGGGGAATTTTACCTCACCTTATCTGATAGGTTTTGTATCATAGTGAAAAAAAAATCACATCTGAACAATAGGGAGTTTAAAAAAACCAAAGTGTACAAAAAGACCAAGATACAAGGAAGCACAATGCAGTGATTCAGGCATCATAACTATAGATATTTAATGGTAACAGCAAAAAATGCCATCTCTTCATAATACATCTGAGTACCCAACTAAATGTTATTGGCAATGCTAGGCACTAATGTACCTGCCAGGATAGTATCTGCACTAATGAATGATATGAAGGAGCTGGGAAGGCAGACAGTATGTCGATAGCTGCAGCCTTTACGAGTCAGTTAGAATTGATTCCTTCAGCCCCTCTGAGCTCTGCAAACACTGCAGCACAGAATTTCACCTGTGGCTGTAAAAGCAGTACTGCATTGGAAAGCCAGGCAGACATGGTCTGCAAGTTCTAGTTTGACAAAAGAAAAACTTTCTCTTCAATTATTGTAGACACACCCAACTTCCCAGCTGAACTTTCCAGACTGAAATAGGGTTATCACTCAAGGTTGACTTTTAGAAATTATAAACTTCCACATCTGTCAACAGAAGCTAAACACCTGTGAGAACCAGATTTACACTCACCTGCCTTAGAGTTGTCATTGTTGTGCCTATGATGAAATCTGGTTCCAGTTAAATCAGGGACAAGCATTGCTTTTGGCTCAGTAGGACCAGCATTCCTCAGAGAGAAAAAAAATCCTTCAGTCCCCAGGTAATTTATTTTTCAGCTGGCACTAATTAAACCATCCAATCACATGTTCATTCTCACTCATTTAAAGGAAAAGGACACATTTTAAAAATTTGATCATACTGAGGCAAATAAACTGAAGTTAAATAACTACCAAGTGGCTTATTTGTCATCTCCCTTGAACATTAAAGACTAATCCACGTTTGAGGTATGTATTTCCTCGTATGACTTTTCATGTATGTTCCTGTAGCAATCTCTAGCCTATGGTAACAGATACTCTCCTGGACATCAGGGGTAGGATTTTTCATACCTAACCCTAGCTGTCTCAAAGTAGATGTTTATTCTTAAGCATTTCAGTAAGAATAACTTTCTGTAATATAACTTATAATAGTAACACTTAAGGCTTACATACCAGTCCTCTAAAAGCTGTTTTAAATGTCATTTCATACACCTGACCATTATCTCTGAGTCAGCACTGTAGACCTTTAGAAGTTCTTAAAAATAAATTATATAGCATACATTTTTTATAACCAAAATTACCTGTGGCGATGATTTCAGTGAATCACAAAATAGTGTTTTTCTTCCAGAAAAGTAAAAAATTCATAGCTTTTTGAGGTCAGAAACAGGTATTAGAACTAAAATGGCCAAAACTCAATTGCAAAGGCTCCTTTGAAAATGTTAGGAAATATGCTAAAATTTCATCACAGAGGGTTTATGTAAATCTTCTATGAGGCAGGTGCCACTTATTATTGTTACAGTAGTAACTTGTCATTTTTTGGTTAGAGAAAGATGAATTTTGAAATTTTATCTATATATTCTTTGTTGCAATGTTAAGGTTTCGCCATAGCAATGCTATCTGCATTTAAACATGGGTTTCACCTTGTATACACGTAGTAGAACTAAGAATACAATTTATTAGCAGAAGAAATATGATATGAACAAGTAAGAATACAGAAACATTATCATTCTGTTGCAAATCAAAATATCTTATTTACTTCTCATTATATTTATTTGTTAATATTAATCACCTAAGTAATTCAGGTCTGGGACCAATAATAACTGAAAAATCCAAGAATTTAAGATTTCTGGTAAAACAAGACTAAAAGTCTCAAATATTTCAAGTACTGAAAATTCTGTAGTGTAAATGGTTGGTAATACAATGTAAAAATTTGAAAACATAGGGAAATGAAAAAATAAGTTTGACTGCATTTTATTTTGCTGAAGAGGTACAAATTCTATGTCTTGGAGACAATAGACTGTCAGTAGCTGTAGATTCAGTATGTTTTCATTGAAATGCAATTTTTAGATAAAATAATGTTTTACTAATCGCTATGCAGAAGGACAAACCTACCTTCAGTGGGGTTCTTTCCACTGTAGATATTACTATCTTTCATGCCAAAAGTGAGCAATCACTTTTGGGGAGATAATAATTTTGTGCATGAATTACCTAAAACAGAATATGGATAAAACCCAGATCCATTAAATTCAAATACAATCAGACATCTGTCTTCAAAGCATGAACCTTCAGCTCGCTTTCCTCTTACCCAGCCCTCAGGGTCACTGTAGGGTGTAGGCACTTCAGTTCTCCATGTCAGTGTTCCCTAGGTTAATTAAACTTCTGATTGTAGACATCAACAGAAACACCACAGCCATCACACAGATGATCACCTAAGGAGAAGGTGGACCATCCTTCTCCATCAGACCCTAACTCAGTAGTTGTTTACAAGCACATCTATGGTACTATGCTCTGCACAAGGTTAGGAGTATCGGTAAGCTTTCTTTATACCATCTGCCTTAAAAAAGAGAAAAAAACCTGCTCAACAGCCTATGAGTTTAGGTGTAGGAGAGATTCAGGAACCAGTCCTAGATAGTTAGAGAACGGATAGAATGGACAGAGTCCGTTTCTTTGTTCCTAGTGTAGGCACTACTTAATGTAAAATGCATGGGCAACCCTGAAATCAACTGGAGACTTCTGACTGTGAAAGAAAGACCTTGTCACAAAGCTGTAAAATCACCTCACTGCCCTGATGCTTTTTACATCTGCTGGAATACAACTACTCATCTTCAAGAAATTTAGTGGAGGATGCCACCCACCACCCAGTCTTGTCAAAAAGGAGTTGTCTTGGGTACCTTTCTATGGCTTGGATTTTGAATCCTTGCAGAAAAATACAGGCACTCTGAGCTGCGGGAGGATAGAGTTAAGAGAAGGGATAAGGCACAGTTCTCTCCAATGACCTCCATGCTAGAGAGCAGTCCTGAGCATATCTAATTCAATAGCTTGGAAGCAGCTGCTGGGCAGCATGTGTCCCTAATCCTCCTGAAGCTTCCCTGAAGCAGAGGGGTCAGCATGGAGAAGAAATGCAGAGTGGCTCTGGAAAGAATTGAAATCCCAGATGTACCCAAAACAGGGAAGCATGTCTGAGACCTCTGGACCTGCAGTTACTGGGTGGGAGGCATCAAAACTGCCAGTACCACCAGAGGCCTTGAAATTCCAGATGTGTTCTTCAAAATCCTGATGATCAGGTTTCCTGTTAGAAAGAGGATTCTGTTAGAAATTTACGTCTACAGTAGCCCCATTTTTTTAATCTGTATTAATGACCTACATATTTAAAGTCCTCCTTGGTCCTGCTAAAACACTTCAGTCGGTATTTGGCTCTGGCCTCTTGCTGTTCTGTGTGGATGTGTTGGCTCAGCAGTGTTAACAGGAGTAGAAAGCAATAAAAGTTTGTTTTTGTTTTAAACAGTGTAAGCCAATCTGCCCCAGAATACACACAGAGAGTTGTTACACTATTTAACAAGGTGCCATTTTTACATGGTCACTTTTTTAATAATAACTACATTATGCTGCTAGATGTGCCAACTAACATAAGTTTTCTTTCCTCTCACTAAAGATCACACTGTGAGGACTTTCTCTGCCAGAAAATGGGATTATTTATATCTAGTAAGAACTTCTATGAACTGGTTAGTGTTGCCAAGTGCTTACTCTTTTGCTGCAGATGGTTGTGTTAGGGCAGAGTTACTCTTTTTCAAGTTACTTCTATGCTTAAACATCTACATTGACGAGAGAATACAAATTAGAAATAAACCGCAAATGTAGTTCCAATGCTGTGGTCATCCAATTCGTGAGGGAAATATAAAGGCTTATTCAGACCTGCATGAATGAATCCACAACAGAATTAGAGTGCTCATTTCATTAAATACAAAACCAAAAACATGAAGATGACTAATTAAGGGATCAGCATTTTAAAACCCTAAGATCCAAGACTCATGCTAAACAACTGACAGCCTATTAAGTACCCCTCTGCCTCTGGTACTTACTGATTCCTTGCTCAGATCTATGGACAAAATTGCATTCCTGTTTGAACCAGCAGACAGAAACAAAACATTATCATTGGTGTATGTGCTCCTATTGCAAGTGAGAGGCAGCACAGTCATCCAGTACAAATGCCTGTATCAGATTGACACAAACTGGGAAGTCCATTTAATTAGGAGGGGAGAAAAACGAATGGTTTGAAGAACAACATGAAGAGTGATGGTGGGAGGATACACCTATTACTGGCATTGTAGCACTCGAAGAGCACGCCTCTAAGGACAGAGGAAACTTGCATGGCTAAGGAATGCCAGCATCTGTAGCCAACAGTACATAAGGCAAGCATTATATCCAGCTGCTTTCAATTCCCCAGCTCAAATGACCAAAACCTCATTCATAACAGAGGCAGCCTGTAGCATGAATCCAGGGTAAGGTATAATCTCAGACCTCTACTTCTGCATGCAGCAAGAAGCTTTTAACCACTCTGCTGTTAGGTTAAAGCTCTGTTTAATATCAGGGGGGGAAAGCATGACTGCAAAAATGATGTGCCGTTCTTGTCATAGCATAGGTAATGGTACAACGGAGACACACATTGAATATAAAATTAACAGTGTAAGTAGTTAAGCATATTTCTATCATTCTTCCCTATAAGATATTGACCATTTTAGTGCTGTTGCTGCTTTTGTAACAGTAGACTGTCTCTGAGAAGTGTAGCTGAATGCATGGAACTTGTCTTCTGGCACTGAACCTGTCTCTAATAAAGGGACTTTTTAGTTTCTGTTATAAATGATGAGAACTAATGCACTTCTGAAAGAGAATAAGTCAGGCTCAAACTGGACATTAGGAAAAATCTGTCCTGGGAGGACAGTGTAACACTGGCAATCACAGAGGTTGTGGGATCTCCATCCCTGGAGGTTTCTTGAAAATCTTTGGCAATTTCCAAGATTCAGCTCACAAAATCAAGGTTGATATGATCTAGTTTTGACAATAGCCCTGCTGTGATTAGGCAGTTGTGACTTAATTTATCTGAAGATTTTAATAACTGAATAGCTAATAAATATAGTATTTGTCTTAAGCATTCTTTTACAGACCCTGGAGCATGGAGTACATCCTTGGAATAAATCTCAACAGTAAGTGCTTGATGAGGGCTGATTTCTCTGCAAATGAGTAGCAGCAACATTTTCCTAATGTTCTTGGCTGTCCATGGTAAGAGTGCTTAGCACACAGAGTACAGCCTGTAGAGGTTATCAAATTGAGCTTTGAAAAACAAAAAATATCTTGTCTCCCTATCTGTGTTGTTTTGATTCTGTTAATAGTGTCCCCTCTGACCGCTTTTCAAAGCTTCTCCATCTTAACTGATCTTTTGCATGCAGTACAGTATCATTTCCTCTTTGAATTCCTTGATCAGCTCCACTTACCCTTTGACATCACATTCAAGCTGATTATACTCACCCTTACCTACACTATACTATCCATACTGATCTCTTATTTCCTCCCTTACTCTTAAATGCTTTTCACTGTCCCAGAATCATTTCTTTCTCTCCCTCCTGCTGATCCTATTGGTTAAAAATAAACAAGAATGTTCATTATTTGTTTCATACTTCTACATTCTTTTCCACTGCAAATTTATTTAACCCATAGATTTTTTTTTTTTGTGGTTTTGTTGTTTGTTTGTTTCTCACTGTTTAAGTAAATTCTTCAGGGGAAGGAATTACTTTGAAAAAATGTTGGGGATTTTTTCCCTATTTGTGACTTGGGATTACGACAGTAGAGCCTGTAAGGGCAGCAGAAATCATCAGATTGCTCTTTGTCTCCTGTTCTCACTGAAGGATGTTCCATCGTCCAACCGTACTTAGGACTTTTCCTTATACCTGTCTTCCAAATGTCTCCTCTAAAATATTTCTATGTAAATCTTGCCATGACATTAATGTTTGACTTAATAACAATTTATTCCACTATGTTATATTTAAGTGAATGTTCTATTAAAAAAAAAATCTGTACTATTTGAGTATTTTATTTTAATCTAGCGTATTGGATATAAATGTAACTGTTTTATTTAGATTTTAAGTATTCTGGCAAACACGTATTGCTGCATCTTTTAGACAATCACGGTTCACACTGGTGATACTTTGTAAACTTAAAATTATTTCAGCTTTGTTAGCAGCTATCTTTCAATCTTTTCTGTTCTTGGTTTTAGGGGGAGAGAAACATGCAGTACCATTAGACTGCTGGGGAACCATGCTTGAAAAATATAAGCCTTTAAGAACAAAATCCACCTTAATTTAAGCAACATTCCAAAACTTGCCAACAGTTTACTGATTGCTTGAATCACACACAAATTATTTAACCAGTCCTCTTTTAACTAGATGCTATTAGATCTCTAAAGGCCACCATTGCACTGAAAAGAATATATTCTCCCATCAGTTGTCAGCCATCAGTTTATTGCATGCTAGAAGACGACTAGAGAATCTGCCTTTTGTTTTAGACAGTCTCATGCCTCCAGGATGCTGGGCAACTCCAGTAGGGTTTTCGTCCTCTAGACTCACCTCCTCTGGAGGAGACATTTTTCTGGAACTTCCCAGATATAGAGTCAATATGTCTTGAACCATAGAAAGTCCAGTCAGTTTCATCTGGATAGAGTTTCTTTGCTGCTAGAATCAGCTATGTGTTGTAGATATAATTTTCTGACTATTCATTCAGTTTTATTACTAGGGAGCTGTTAGAAGCTAGGCACATGCTTTAATGCTTCTTCAAGCAGAAGGTTTTCTCTTGAACAAAGCAAAAGCTGATCTGAAGGCACGATGCAGTTCAGAACATAACCATCATTTCCCATTTTCCTTTCACCATGCGAATCAAGGAACCTAACTCATTCCTGCATCTTTCCTTGACATTAAGTGGAAAAAGCATTCAGAGGCAGATGGGCTTCTCTATCCACATGGACTTTTTGTCTCATCTCAGCTGCAAGCTGTTCAAGCCACTTTCCAGTAAGACCATTAGACATCTCAGCTGGCACTGCTTTCACTTATCTTCTACATCCTCTAGTCCTGTTCCAGTGTCTCTAGTCTATTATTTAATTTGGCAGACAAACACATTCAACTGGCCCAAATACATTTTCTGGCCTCCGAAGCTTTATTGGCTGCCAGAATATGAGTATATCCCTCAGCAAAGGAAATAAGAAGGACTTGCTGTATTAATATATCTCATTCATTAATCCACTGAGGAAAGTTTTCCTGTTTCTTTCTTAAATAGTGCATTGTGACTCAATGATATGTTCCATGTCCTAAAATAACACTTATTTCTTCTTTTAAAAAGCTGACCTAAGAGATTATGGCATACTGCTTTATAGCACCTTTAGGAAGTAGCAGTTCTCGGGAAAATGGAGGCATTTCTAGAATACCAGGACTTTATCAGCGACTCCCAGAATGGCATATTACAGTATTTTTGTCATTTTAGTTGTGCTAAGAGATTTGACTACATAGTATTTTTCAGCCATACAATGGCCAAAATACCACCTCCTGTATTTCCTACCAGACTTCCATGCAAAGTTGGTCTAATCTGACAATATCTCAGTAAATGAAATTATTTAGTTGAAAACATTTGATTGAAAAGCATCCTCAAACAATACCTTTTCATTCATCTCAAATGATGAGCAGTGTTATACTTTGCATCAGACCTGTTTTCTTACATTAATATAAGGAGGTACGTAATGTAAATACTAATTTTCTTTGGAAGATTTCAAGGATTGTAAATGCTATACTCACAGTCATTTTCTCATCCCCTAAGGAGTTACACAGTAACAACAGAACTGCATACATTAATTCATGCATGATATTTTTCACTTGTGGAGTTACTTCCTATGAAATGTTTCATATATGAAATTTGGCTTGATGTTTAACATTTGGGATTATTTTCAAAAAAACATTTGGGCAGACTACTTCATCTACAGTGCTTATTAAATTGCTTCTGTTTGCCTACAGTTGACTTCCGTGTAAAACTAATGCATTAAAAACACAGCGGTTTAAAAATTGCAGGGCAATTTCAAGCAGAGCTAGAAGTCTCTATTAACTATTATCAGAGTGGTGCCTGAATATGGAAACATATATTTATGAGACAAACATCTTTTGACTCTGAACTGTGGGTTGCCATGATCCAGCATACTTCTCCAGATATATATTAATACTAGACAGCAGAATAAAGTATTGTGACGTTTTATAAAATCAAAATGCTAGAAAATCTCATTTAGGAAGAGAGACTCAGTTCTTCTGCCAAGGCAGTATCAAAATCTGTTGCGACATTTCTAAGGGTAATCGTAAGGGACACCCGCGTTGTGATAGAAAAGTGTGTCTGACGTCCTTATGGAACAAAGAAATTATAATCAACAAAGCAGCAAAAAGTAACAATTTGATTTGCAAAAGGTGGCTAATGTTAACCTTAATCAGGGTCTCATCAGAAGCTCTGTAAATTAACACTGAAACTAATTTGGTCACATGGCTTAATAATGCCTGGAGACTGGGTTAGACCAGCAAGGCAGCCAGCAACCTGCCATCACTATCCTGGTGCATTACAAGCTTCATTCTTCCCACTTTCACATATGGAGATGAAATCAGTTTTCACTGGTTTAACTGCCATCTAATTGTGAAGATATTCCCTACAAACTCATTTGCCACTAGATGCCACTAAAGGTCAGACAGGCTGCACAGGAGGCTGAGAGCCACCCGTAAACAAGTGTTGTACTGATAGTCACTTTCCTTGATGTCCAGAAGATGCACGTCTCTAAAGCAGAGGGGAGGTGAGCAGAACTCACACTTCTGTTGTACTTGGCTATGAAGTGGATGGATGAAGCACCATGAGATGCTGAATAAGAAATGTCACAATGTCTGGAGTTGATATAGTGAATTATTGAATTCCTCTAAGATATACAAAAATGAATTAAGGGAAACATAACACAGAATTCTTGTGGGATCACAGCTTCTGAAGAAAATCATCCCACTAGGTTGGAAGCAAACACAAGAAAGGTGTAACTGAGACAGCAACTAACTCCTCTGCAGTTGGTTTTAGGCCACAAAGGAGTAAAACTGTATGTAAAAGATGGGTATGTGAAAATTCCCAACATTATAAGATCAAGGAAAGTTATACAGATGTGCTTTAAAGTCCTGATATGGTTCCATACCTCTCCTGGGAAAAACTTCTGCTGGGTTTGAGGTGAGGGAGAAAAGAATAGAAGGAAAAAAGGAAAGAATATAGCTACATTGTATGCTGATGTTTCATTTTCCCTCAAAACTCCTGCTTCCTCACTCTTCATTTTAATGGGAGACATTTATACTCTCTTAAAACTGGATTTTACCCAACACTCTAACCTTCATGCAGAGGGTGATAGCAAACTGCATTGTCCGAGAAGAGCTTAGATATTTGGGAGGTACAATACCATCAGTGAAACTTCCTTTGTTTAAGCAGTGATGTTCTTCAGAAAGAAATTCTTGATTCTGGCATGTCTGATGCACTGAGAGCTTTGGCTGGGTGTGGGCATCTGCTGCTCCCTGGCAATGGTTAGAGCCACCCTCAGTGAAAGGAATCTGAGTCTGGTATTCTTTTCTGTGTGCCTTCAGTTTTCTTTGACTCATGCATGGCGTACTCCTGTGGGACATTAGGTTTTGCTGGAATTTGGGATTTAGAACATTGTTTTTGTAAAGCTAATCTAACTCAAAGGCTAAGAAAATTAACGCTGATGCCATCAGTGATCTTGTATATGTTCAAAGGTAAATAATTTTGGGATATTTACATGCAAAGGCAGTAGGCAGAGATTGGAAGTCTGACAAATGTTTATCAAATATTTGGGTGTACCACAATTTTGAACAAACCTAAGAAACCCTGTGTCCCATGAATTCTTCTCAACTAATTTGGCTTAAATAACACCAATCCTTTTTAAAGATATATTGGCCAGGCTGGATGAGGCTTTGAAAAACCTGGTCTAGTGGAAGGTGTCCCTGCCCATGGCAGGGGGGTTGGAACTAGATGGTCTTCAAGGTCCATTCCAACCCAAACCATTCTATGATTCCAGGATTCTATAAGTATAAAACTCTGTGTTTGCTCATGATTCTTTGTATGGACAGTGAAGCACTGCACGGTTGTATTTGGTATTATTAGCTACTACTATACTGATTGCCTTACTTTATAGCAGAAAAGACTTACCATCATAAAAAATAATGTGATAGGTGTCGGTTGTCATCTCTTGTGGGTGTTGGCTTGGCAAATAATTTAAATATGCAGCATACGAGCCAATTTGTTTTAGCAATGTGGAAAAAGGGATTAATGGGGATATGTTTTGTGTTATTTGTGTCAGAGACAAATATGCAGGTTATTTCCTCAATTTCCTCAGTAAATGTGCAGTGGTTCTAGGACACGCTTGAATAACCTCTCTGTATAAGTCAAAGGAGCAACTGATCAAATATGAATGTGTCTGTAGTTTACAGTAGTGACAGTTAAGATTTTCTTTCATAGGCTTACATAATCTCCAGCACTGTGACAATCCATTGTGCTCATGTAAACTTCCTGTCTGCAAGTTGAATCATGCAGACTATTCTGTCTCCCTGCCCTTTAGGTGATGAAATTATACCCTGGAATTCCTGGTCAGGCAGAGCCCAGGAAAACTTTGCTTCGTGGTCTGCCAAGACCAATGGTTGTTACTCAAAATGGAGAGATGGGAATACACTTCTCGTGGGGGCACCCAAATCATCATTCACTCCACAGCAATGTAGAAAGAAGGGGAAGAAATGGGCACCAAATATATTTGAATAATGGTACTAATCACGCAGACCGAAGAGGAAGAAAGAAAGAAAGATTCAGCACTCCAAAACTGGAAAGTGAGCTGTGGCAGGGAACATCTGCAAGGAACAAAGGTTTCAATGAGAAGGTTCCCTCCTTACTGTTACATAAAGGTAAGACACACTGTTAATCCAGAAGTAAACTGTATTTGCTGAAAAATCGTTGCAGTCGGATGTGTTGGCCAGTGGGGAACTGGAGAGGGAAATATCTTGGGAAAATAAAAAATAAAAAGTAATCAAGATTTAGGTCCTTTGTTTAAAGATTTTTTTTTTTTTTTGCACTGTTTCCTTTTTTGTTTTTAAGGTTTTGGTTTTAAAGATAAGGTAGTTTGAAAAATACACCGAGTTCTCAGAAAACATTTTAGTTCGGGAAAAAATAAGAAAAGATCTTTTCCTTCTGTCCAAGTGGGACTAAAGATACAAATTGTCTCCATACACAGATCAGTCTATTATTACAGTGCTTTGGCACAGGGCATTATATGTAATAAGGATTATTTGGAGCTTTTATGATATTTGACCTTGTTGCATGTAGCAGGTATCAAGAACGCACCTGTTGTTTATGCCTGTTCAATAAATTACTTGGCTTTGGCATAGAGAAGAGTAAACATAGCTGCACAAATTTCATATTTGGCACCTAAAAGTTGTCTTTTTCTTCCTTGAGGGGGGAAAAAGGTATATACTACTGTTCTTCCTCATCATGCCTCTCCTGTTAGGAGACATCAGCATGGCAATCTACAGCTGAGTAAGGGCTCCTGGCATGTCTAACCAATTTTACTGAACCTACCTGCAAAGCCTGTCACATCAGTCCCATGCACTGTGTATCTGTACCACTTTCAGCATGTACTGCAGCCATATGTGGCCACTATTAGGATTTCTTCAGCTGATGAGCTTGTGGTGTTTGGTGTTTTTTCAACCACTGCTCCAACTGTTGACATATCTGGGGCCATGTTTCAAGCTGTGTGCTTGCTCCCGTAAGTCAGAGTTGGATACCAGAGGAGAGTGTGTATGCTAGTACCCTGAATAGCAGTGGAAGAATCTCTTCCATGTTGCAGTCACTGCAGATTCCCCCTCTTGGTTCATGACAATTATCTCACTCTGATGGGCTGATATCACCACTCAGTCAACTGAAAGTGACTCAAAGAATGTCAGCTTAAGGAAGTGTGAGACTTGTAAGGAACTTTCTACAACTCCCCAGCACCAAATGAGGCAGAAAAAGTTCTCAAACCACCTCTGATTTATGCAGTTGTTTCTCATAGTGATCTTTTCAAACAAAAAGAAATACATCTCCTCTATGTAAAATAGTATCAGTGAGATATTAATACCTATTACTAGATTAAGGGACCACCTGTGCTCTTTTCTTCCCAGTGGAATGAGGTCATACCTTCATTGCAGAGAGTTTGACAGATACCTATACTACCTACCTAACTGCATTTATGACAATTACAAGAAAAATAGAGCCTAAGGTAGTACTGCTTTCAAAGCACCTCAACAATGGTCTCAGGTTAGCAGAGGTAAAAGATGTAATTGAAAAAAATGAAAGAATAAACTATTTTACATCTCTGGAAAGTAATAACAATTCAGCCTCACGGTTTCATTCTAGATTCTGTCATTATAGAATAGTCATGAGTTGATATTGTTTAATGATTGTCCTTTACTTTAACTCTCACAAAGAGTCCATGGGTGTGCAATGAGAATGAATTGCAGTCTAAAGAATAACACCTATACAGAAGGACCAGAGGAATTATGTTCATTTTGTCTATAAAAGAGATGACTGAGCTGTGGGAGGAAAAATAGGCTAACAGTCTTCACATATTTTAAAGGTAACTGCCAAAGAAGAAGAACATAAACTATGCTTCTGGTTCTCTGAAAACAGAAGTAGAGGTAATAAGCATAAATTTTAACAAGAAAGATTTATATTAGGCATTATAAAAAAGCAATACCACCTGTCTGATGGTTATTTACTACAATAGTTTGCCCTGGGTTTGTGGAATTACTATTACTGCTGGGTTTCAGGAACCAGTAAGATGGTCATCTTTCAGGAATGTTTCAGGAGGAGCTTATCTTGGTTTTGAGTAGAGGGATAAACTACATGACTTGCAATGTCATTGTCTAGCCTTACTTTCTATGATTCCACAGCTGGCCTGGTCAGAAGCTGCAGAAGCTGGCGTAGCGTATGCTGTCATAAGCTGGCACAGGATGCCTGCCAGCATAGTGTATCCGATGTAGGATAGCTGGCATGCAGTGTATCTGGCATGTACTGCTGGCTCAGTATATCTGTCCGCTCCCTTCTATACTACAGCAAGAATTTAATATTTGACTTATTTGCAAAAACCTTGCCCAAGAAGTAGAGAGAGAGGAGAAATAAACTCTAAGACAAGCAAAGGTCTTCATGAAAATTGTGGCGTCCTACTAACATTATTTCAGATAAGGGAAACTTTGAACAGTCTGGAGTACTCTGGAGTTCCCTGACAGGAGAATGGATTAGGTTTTCTAGCTGAGAAGTTTGTTCCTGTCCATCTGAGTGCAGAAAAAATTCCACTGCTTGCTGGCTTGTCAGTAAATCCAGCAGAGGAAAGGGATAATATGGGGCAACTACTGGCATTTGTCCTGTCCATCAGTCTTCTCAGTGACCACCTTCATTATGAGAAACTCTCATACTTTATATGTCAGGAATGAGGAGGAACTTGACTGAATTTTAGCTGGAGGCTGAATTAGGAAGCAGGGGCTTGCTGTCAACAGAAGTGGTTCATCCCTCCACATCTTGCACAGCTTGGACAACTGGCTGTGACTGCAATATCCCAACAGACACACTTCTGCCATTTCGAAGTGTGGCTGGAGGCCAAGTGTCAACCAAAACTGCTATGTCATTGCCCTCCTCAGCTGGGCTGGGGAGAGAAAATATAACAGAAAGCTCCTGGGTTGAGGTAAGGACAGGGAGAAATCATTCACCAATTATCTTCTTGGGCGAAACAGACTCAGCTTGGGGAAAATTTATTACTGATCATATCAGACTTGAAGACAAATAAACCCGAATCTTAAAACACCTTTCCTCCACCCCTCCCTTCTTCCCAGGTTCAGCTTCACTCCCGATTTCTCTACTCCCCTACTAGTAGCACAGGGGCACATCTTGAATTTCATGGCAAGGAAGTGGAAACAGAAGTCTCTGTGTCACCAAAATCTGGAGGGGTAACAGCACCAGTGCTCCTCAGAGGGGAGGAGATTCAGCCACTGTTGTTAGAGTCATTTGGGAAAGCATCTGGCAGAGGTCTCTCCTGGCTTCTCCCTTCTCTGTTTTGTTATATAAAAGGCTCACCTGAGTCATAACCTTTAAATCTGGATGCCCTTTAACACCACAAAAATATATTACAAAGGCCACTATATATACAAGTAGTCTGTACTGATTGTATGTCCTTTCATAGGTATTCAGTGTATTCAATCAAAACTGGAAAATCCAGTTTTCTTATGTTAGATTTATATATCATATGTATATATTTATATGTATATGTGTGCATATTTATACATACACATATTTATACATATAAACACAGAGTGTGCACAACATAAGGCAAAATTTTCCAGTTAAGATTAATATAAGACTGTACATATGGCTATATATACACAGTTATACCTATATAAAATATGTATATATACACAAGAATGCATTAAAATATGGAAGCTGACACTTATCTGAACTTTTTTTCCACACTAGTGTAACTTCCAAAAATTGCTCGATGGATCCAGCCTCAGAAAGAACATCACATAAATTTCATGAGACTTCTTGAACCACTCACTACAGTATGCTCCCTGGTTTTTCAAAACATTGAAGTCTATGCAAGGGTCTGTTCTGCTTTTCTGTCCACTCTGGGGTCCTCTCCAGTACAATAAAAATCAACTCTACCTTCAATCTAAATATCGGGTCATATTGCTCATGAGTCCATGATACTAGACAGTTACAGGGACAGGAGGGTTGGATTGTATTTTGATCAAGTACCTTTTTCACAGAAAAGTGAACTTCTGGGACAATAATCACTGAACATTTAGGTCAGTATCTTCTTATAATTTTAGCCAAAAGCAAAGCTTACAAAATCCTTTCTGAATAGAATTCATGTTGGGTTGAAAGAAATCGTTCAGAAATAATAAAACCAACTGTTCCTGCCATTTCCAGTATATTTCATTCCCAGACACTTGTGATAAAATGAAAGACACAAAGCACAAAATTAATAGAGTATGGACATAAAGAAGGACTGTTCCTTTTGAGCAATAGCTCAATGCATAGAATAGAGGGGGTGGTAGGCAAGTATTCAATTCACCTTTTGCTTCAAATCCCACATTTCTGTTCCTGGTAAGACTACATCATGGGCTGTTCCAGAGGAAAGTGTTCTCCAACTCTTCCGTTGATGCTATTCCAACATGTCTAAAATGCTGAAGTTTTCATGCAGAAACATGCTGGCACCTCTCAAGAGACTCACTATAAAAGCATGATGTCTCTCACAGGATGACTGGTTATTTAGGCAGAAGGACATGAACAGGGGAACAACAAGGAGAGCAAGAGGCAACACACAGGGCACTAGACCCTCCTTGCAGCCCTATAGGACTGCCTCTCTCCTGCCATGTACACTGCAAAGGCTGTCCATTGGTGCTACCTGAGCACCAGAGGCTCTTGGAGTAGGGAGAGAAGCAACCCTAGTGCTGACCACCAGCACATTCTGTGCATCCAGCACACACACTCTGCGAGTGGTTACTACGTACTTCACAGTCCCCAGCTGTCACATGTGCCCTTGCTAATACTGGTTGCCTGCAAGGCTTCTGTGATCCTTCTAAAGCAGTTTCTGTCATTGTCTTCTACAAAGGAGCATGGTATCTGCTGGCAAGGTAAGCTCAGAGTGAATGCTGACTGCTTGCAAGGACAGTGTGAGCAACCAAGGTGATTTTTGTCTGCGCAAATGTGGACATCTCTCATGTAAATGTACACATCCGAGTTGCTCATTCTAGGTTTCCATTATAACCAAAGGAGATAAACAAGCATATCCAGAGCACAGTTCACCTTATTTATCTCATGCTTGAGTACATGTCTAAAATAATCAGATTAATTCATCCCACCTAATATCATTTCTCCCTGTTTAACATAAAGAGAATCTAGGTGACTAGTGCAATACACAAATTATTTTTGTTAAAAGCTGGAGAGGTTACTAGTATCTCACTCTAAATCTGGACTGGTCTGTGGAGTTCTAGCAGCCCTGGTAATAATCTGATCAAGTACCATTTAGATATCCACTTGTTAAGACTCACTGTCTCCTAACCACTCAGCTCTGAACACTGGGCATAGAAAGGCTGGGGAAAAATCTCAGATTTTCAAGTTAGTGTGGTTGTTTTTTGCACTGTGATTCAAAGTCTAGAGGGCTTGTTTGCATCTGCTGCACTTGGCCAGCCACATGGTCCCTAATGATATTAGTTTAATGAAGATATATCAGGGAAGATGGTGGATGATTCTTCTAACTTAATTCAGTCCTGATGCTGCGGTTAACATGAAACCTGACATGATCTGCTCACAGAGCACTACTTTGGGATGTAGATGTTCTGTTCGAGCACTTGTCCTCTGCTGTGGGCCTAAATAATGTAAAATGGAGCTATAAATGTAGTCTAACTTAAATCCCAGGCAGGAATGAGTAAACAGGGAATGTGTACTGGTCAACATCCTTGACCAGCCTGAGCTCTACTACTTCCTTTGTAGCTATGCATATACTGCAAAATGGATGGGGCACAGTTCAGAGGGAAAGCTACAGTTTATTCATCTGAAGAAATAAGTGAGTATGGGTTTAAAGCAGAGGCATAACAGTGCTGTGAGAGGCTAATTCAGAGAGCTTGATACAGCAAACGGGAAAGAGCTGGCTGGGAAAAGGACCACTTAGAAACTGGGTTCAGAACAGCAAGTTGGAATGACTTGGTAAGACTGGTAAAATAGTCACCCTTCAAAGAAAAAGCCCTCAGACATGTACCAAAGTCACATTAAAAAAAAAAAAAAAAAAAAATTAAATGTATTTAAATGATCATGTTGCAGAATCCAAGTGAATTCTGTTTTAACTACAGACAATCTGGGTTTTCTTCTTTTTTTCCTGAACTGATTTTTTATAGGATTTGGGGATTTTTTTTTCTTGTTTCCATGGTATTTATTATCCAGCCCTTTGCTTTCTATTCTGGGTTGATCACAGAATGAGAAGCTTGAGTGCTGGAGCTAGATTACTACTTGCTGTAAATCAGGACAGTAGTATCAACTTCAGTGAAGTCACTGTTTATTTATATCATCTGACCTTTGAAATTTTATTATGTAGAACATTATGAAGAAACCTTGGAAACGAAGTTCATTGGTTTGTTAGGCATCTTTGTGTTTATTTGTATTGACTCTTAAAATAAATGGATTGTATAAGGCAAAAAATGTACTTTTTTGCCTTATACAAATGTACAATACAAATGTATTTTTGTAATGTACAAATGTACAATACAAATGTACAATACAAATGTATTTTTTTTTAAAAAAATACCACAATTCAGTCACTTAATGCATTACAAAGGAGAAGGGAAAATAGTGATGGGCTGGACAGCTCCAGGCTCACTGAACAAATGGAAAATGCAAGGGCATGATGATGGTTTTGTTTCCACAGAATTTACAAATATTTTCAACATTTTTATCCCTTCAATGGAATTTGTAGGTCCTACAGTTTAGGTGATACAACACTCATCATAGGCTTTATGTGTCTTGCATCTGCACAGATGCCCACACATGTGAAAACCTACATTCAGTGATTTGCACTGTTACAGACTAAATCAATGGTTCTTTTTTTCTTTTTTTTGACCTCCCCTCCTGAGAAAATAATGTCTGAGAGATTTCTTCTTTGAGACATGCTCAAATGGACAACTTGCCCACCAGTGTGCTTATTTACCACTATGTGAACTGCTTCCCATTTGTGATGTTATAACATCCCTATGGCAACTGCAGCACTTGCTTACATGGGAAAGTCATTTTAGGAAAGTATTGAATTTATTTTTAGCTTCTTTTAGTGAAATCTAGCAGCTGGAAATGAAGTGAGCCAGCACCATGTTACTAGCCAGGGCTTTGTAGAAGAAAGAAATACTGGTTTCAGTCACACTATTTTCATCATTACTTAATTATTTCTTTACTGTGCAAAATACTTGAGTCCTATCTCTGCCCTTCTTCAGCCATTAAAATCAATGTAGATTTTATCAAAGGGTTGATTAAAATTGAAATTGAAATTTAAGATGTCATGACACCATCATCATAATTATTTTTATTTTTATATTTGTTATTGACCTTAATTCCAAGATGCTTGATCATCGCCACAATTAAAAATCATAATTGAAATAGTGATAACAATGATTATTTGTGAAAAAGATACAAGAATGAGGAAAATTTCTTGTCTTGTGAAAACAAATATTAATTTCTTCAGCTTGGATCTCTGACTGATTTGTATGTTTAGGATCAGCAATAATGAAAAACCAAAATCGGTTAAGTGGTCACTTTTCCTCTCCTGTTTGCGGACCAAAAAATTTTGCAGCTATATCCTCTCTTCAATGTGTATTGCAGGTTATAATGGAGAAGTAATGAAGAAAGTTCACGATAAATTTCACACACCATCAAAAGCAGGTGTTACACTCAGAAGTTCAGGCTTTATTAATAGTAGAATTCCCATTTACTTTTGCCATAGTTTGAGAGAGTACTGTTACTAAAATGATGAACTTGCAAATCACAATTTCTAGTTATTTCTCATACCACCTGTATTAAGCCACCTATCACACATATTTGTGATTTATCTCTCTTTCCCAAGTGCTGTGAGCATATTTCCTGCATCCTGTTTCACAGGGAAGCTTGAAAATACTATTTAAACTAAACTGCTTTCCTGAAAAAGACATTAATGTACCTGCTTGTGTATCTTTATAGGCAAAATGCAGATACTGAACAAAAACGGGCAGCACTGTTGCAGGTAGCACTGTAATGCTTCAAAGCTAAGAGCACACTCCTGGTTGCTGAGTTCATAATGCCAAGGCAAGAGCTGAAGATACTCTGCAGCAATCAGAGAGGGGAAGGTCTGGCTCCTGCATCAGGTGTCACAAGCATCTCAACACTGAGAGGCTTTAGCCAGCACACAAGAAGGAATAAAGGGGAAAACGTGTCTGAAATCCTTTTTCACAGATGAACATAAAAAACCTCCTGTAGCAGTAAGTTTGAGAAGTTTTATACCTGCTGTGTAAAGAAGTACTTTCTTTTAGGTATTTTAAGCTCACCTCCCACTAGTGACACTGAGTGCCCTCTGGTTCCAGTATTGTGGGATTTGGTAAACAACAGTTCTGCATTAACTTTACCCTCTGCCTTCATGAATTTTAAACTTCAGTCTGTCATTCCTCAGCCTTCCCAGCTCTGAAACAGAACCCCATCCCTTTATTCTCTTCTCAGAAGATGGGAGTCCCATCTCCCAGTCATCATACCTTGTCACTTGCCTTTGGTTTCCAGTTTCCCTCCTGGATCCCTGAGTCTTGACTTTTTGACCCCTTAATGGACTAACTTCAAGAGGAAAGCTGAAAATTAATGATCCAGTCCCCAGAACCTGGTGCTTAGAGTACTGTTTTGGAAAATGAAGGCTAGGCAGTCTTCCTAAGGGCCTCCAGCTTCCTCATAGATCTTCTCTTTTGAAAGCCACATGAGAGCAGTGGCAACCCACTTTTCATCTTTTTCAAGAAAGATCTGAGAATGGCTGCTCTGTGCATCTCTAATCTCCTTCAAAAGATGCTGACTGAGTTGGGTTGGCAATGGCAGGAGTGTTATTAAGCCATGTCCAACAACACATGGAAGTTTTTGTGTCAATTTACATGTTTAGCTTGTCTCAAACACTCAAGTTAATGAGGCTTTTTTGAGCCTTTCTCCTGAATTTAAGGACCAACATGCTCCTTAAGCAACATGAATGCTTTGCTGAATGCTTGCCAGCATGCTCAGAGCCTTGCTTATTGTGAATAAAATAACCATAACGTCTTGATACTTAAATCCTAAGAATAAATATGCTATCTTTTTTTTCTTCTCTAAGTCCCCTCTATGTATAGATTTAGTATGTTTCATAATGCTCTAAGATATTTTTTTTTTTTTTTGGCAGCTGTGCTCCAGAAAATTTTTGGCATCAACACTTACTTCTTGGCAGTAATACAAACTTTTATTAGACTGTATATATTATTTCTTTTCTATTGTTATGGTTTATTATATAAATGTGTGTGTCCCTCCCAGTTGTCTCTCAGTGGACTATGGTGAAAATGCTTAACTTTGATTTTCCATACACGTACTTTTCTTGCATTCAAAGATCTACACATTTATCTACTCAGAGTGCTTTTGCTCATAAAGTGTAAGACAACCCTGAGAATAGTAGCTTCTTTCTCAACTAAATTAACCTGATAAACTTTCTCTTTCTGCTTTTGCCAACATACTCAATCGTTTTCAGGGTGTATATATTACTGGTGGAAAAAAAAAGTTCTGATTCCTCTTGTCTATTGATGGGCAATTTATTTAGATAATCAAAAATATGCTTTGTAGTGTCATTTCGGCTGATAATACTGAGAAGTAGATCAGTAAATATTAGGAAATGAACAAACCCATTAATTCACATACATAAATATATTGTCACTTTTAGTGTGTTTTGTGTTAATATGCCATATTGTCCAATGGCAGATATCGTTGTCTTTCTGTATGCTATCTATCTATGCAGTAACAGATTGCAGAATTTCAAAACCAGTTGTACTTCTAATTAAAATTTTCTAAATAAATTTTTTTGACAAATGCATATTGGGAGTTACTAATTTTCCTGTTAAATTCTGTCTGCTTATACATTCTATTAGTTTATATATATAATTTGCTTAATTATTTGCTGCAGTGTTTTCCATGGATTACAGTTTAGCTGACTATAATTTTCCCAGCTTCCCCCTTAAAAAGAAAAATGTGGATCTCTTTGCACTTTCCCTGTTTTTTGGACTTTCAGTCATGGTCCAGAAGATCTAAAAATTACCCATCTTCAAACCTGGGACTACTCAATCCCATTCCTAAAATATATATGTGGATTACATTTAATGTTGTTTCCATAAGAAACTGTCAGCTCACCTTTACTTTCTTTTGCCTTGGATTTTCTCTGAGAGAGATATTAGCTTTCAGTTCCCCCAGAGTTTACTGAAGTCTCTCTTTGTAAGCCTGCTGGGTTTGTTACACTTCTTCCTTATGGTTCTTCCTACTTCAGTGATTCAGGATCAGCATCACCCATTCAGCCTTTGTCAGTTACTCATTAGTGAGGAAAAGAAAACACTCTTCTGTTACATCCTCTACTTTCTCTACCAAATCCCCAGCTCATTCCATGAATCTACTGGCAAGTTTCAAAATCCCTCTCCCAACATAAGCCCATTTAACATCACTGTAAAACTACTCAGTCTCCTGATTCAGAGAATTTTGATCCTTCTTTATAAGAAGTTATATCCACCTTGACTTTTTTGACTCGATGGTTCACCATAACCCTTAATATGATATACTTCATGTCTTTAGCTGTTATGCACCAGCTGTCTTTGGATCCAACAACATTCTGGATTTCAGAGTAGATATGTGTCTTTGAGGTAGATGGCAACACTTCTACTATTTTCAGTTTCTGACCTTTAAGATCAATATAAATCTTGGTTGTATTGTTTTTGAATTTTGTATTAATATTAATTAAGGCATATGGAATATAATTTAAAATATATCCTTATAACCATATTTTATTAAATTTATTAACATCATGTGTATTATGGGCTGTGTATTTGTATTATATTGTGGACTGTGTATTATGCCAAATACTGTTGATTGAACAGTAAAACTTCCAGATCTAATCATTTATACCTCATATTTTTTGTCTGTAGATATTGAACATAATCCAAAAAACTGATTTTTTTTTTTATGTCTAGAACACCTAGATTCCCTTCTTTATTTTTTTTCCAAGTCTGAACAATTGTAAATTTATTCTAACTACTACTCTTAATTTTTCAGCCTCTTCTATTAACAGTGGACATTTTTCATTCCTGTTCAGCAGCTGTATATTCAAAGCTGAATTAAAACCATCCTCATTACGGGACAGATATACTTTTCAACAATCCTGATCATCCTCCCAATAACAACAGTGAGAAGCCAAAGGTAATACAGTGTAAAGATGTTTTTAATTACAGTAAAATTAAAAATATAATCTATTATATTATCAGAAACAGATTTTTTAATGAGAAATTAGTGATTGATTTTTTAAAATTCACAATTCAGAAATTGAAAATATTAATTTTTACAGAACTCTGTGGGATAAGTGTGGGAGATCATAACGGGAAAAGTCAGGGGATTCAAGTGCAATGGAATGCATATAAGGAGGATTCCTTTTAACCATTTAAAAATAATTGTGTAATATAATCTAACTGTGTAAACTGCTCTGGTAGTTAATATAGAAAAGTAATCACCTCTACAGATGATGTCCTCCCATCCTGAGATACATCATAAACATTATGAATCTGTCTCTGAAATTGCCTATATTTCTTTCTTAACTTCAGATTAAAAAAAAAAAAATGGGATGAACAGCTCAGGCTGCATGCTAGCTTTTCGACAGCTAAAATTAGGTGGGATTAGTCTGGCCTAGTTAACAGCAGCTTGAAGCAAAGGAAAACAGAAGAGAAGACACAGGTGTTCTGCAACAGGAGAAATTATAAGTAGGGAAAAGAATGAGAGGCTATACAAAAAGTGTGATAAACAAAGCAGTATGGTAAAAATACTGCTTACCATAAAGGAAAACAACTGCAGATTCAGCGCCAGATTAGGAAATTCTACTGGAAATTCCAAAGCCAGGAAGTGGACAGACCAAGACAGTTTGTAGATGCCTGAGATGAGGTAAAGGCAGAGCAAGGAAGTTTGGGTCATCAACATGGGTTGAAGCCTCACGGTGGTAGACTGGAGGCAACAACAAAGTTTTCTATGCAAAAGCAGAAAGTGGGACAGGAAGACTGTGTGGATGGGGACAAAAGTCCATCTATGAGAGGACAAGAGCTTAGTTTTTTTTTCTTAGAGAAGGGATAGAAATGATGGGAGAAGAAGTAGGGAGAAGTAATAGGAAAACGGTAGTAAGAAACTGCAGAAAGCAGAATTTTAAAAGCTTGGAGAATTGAAACCTAAAGGAGGATTGAGGGCAGAAAAGATCAAGTTGAAAGAGAGGAGGTGGTATAAAGTAGTTAGAGGACTCAGACAGATGGGCAATGACATGTGCATACAGAAGGCTTGCAAAACACTGTGAGAACAGTCTGTGGCATAGACAAGGAGATATTTTGACCTTGGACCACTGAGGAATGTTGTCTTAGGGAAGAAAAGATGTCCAGGATTCAGTGTCAAGAGGAGATCAGTAGTTGAAACCATCAGATAAGACCTGCCTCCCATTTCAGAAAAATACAATTGCATATTTTTCAGGTGAAAACCAGGACATTTTAGTAAAGATATTTTGTTGTTAAACACCTCCTCAGTTCTCACAATATGACTACAAGTTGTGTCTGTGTGTTTTTGTGTATATACACAGATACATATATATGCGTGTGTATATGTATGTGTGTTTGTATACACATATATACAAGTGTGCTACCTTCACATAGCTATGGGAAAATCAATATCTCAGTTAATCAGGAAAATTATTTTTATAATGGAAGTGGAATATAAGAATCACATTTTCCTTTTGACCTTGAGTTGAAGTAATATGGATCTAGAAGTAAGAACAAGGACATTCTGAGCCATAAACCTCAAAAGATGTAATTAATAATAATAAAAGTAATAGGTAAATGACTGCCATCTATCACGAGCAGAAGATCTGGTTTGGAAAGCAACTTGGGACAGAATCAGTTTAGGTTGTGAGAAATTCAGCCAGGCAACTACTTGCATAACTTATTTGGCATGCATTGTTTTTGTAATTTTGTATATATTGAGATTGGATTTTCAGTACTTCTAGGCAATATGCCATTTAACTGTCTATATAATAACCCCTAATACCTGGAAAGGAAATGGAGGGAGATATTAATTTTTTTCTAGCTAGTACAATGCTATTTCTGAGTAGAGGTTTCAAGAATCTATCACGGCATTTGGTCCTTTTCAGGTGGATAGGACATGAGGATATTTCCTCTCAACTTCAGCATGTAGGAGTTCTTAATTAACATGTCAGTCTTGTCTAACATATCTTTTTCTGACTAGCTTTTGGGTTCTATTTCAGCCATTTGGAGGTACAGTGCTGTGATTTCACAATTAGTGTGTTTTGGAAGCAATCCATTTAAATAACAGTATGAACCTTTTACACAAACACATGGCATTCAGTCAAATTCTGAGAATTAAATAAAGAGAAGATAAAAAACTCTGGATACTGGAATTGGGAGGCAGTGGTTCAGATTTTGTAACAAGTAACTTTATGTCCCTCAGCCACTGATCTCTTCAAAATGTACCGAGAGCTCATTCCTGAAAAGAAAAATGTTTCTATTGTCTGGTGTCCTACTTTTTACACAGCCTAATTGAACAAAATAGCCTAAAATGGCAACCAACTGTTCCTAGAGAGCAGAGGGGTAGCATACTAGATTGCCATCAGGTGATGGTTTTAATGACTTTAAAAGAACTTTTAATGTCATGAGTAGCGATATGGTTGCAATTAAATGTTCCACACCCAACCTCCCCTCCCGTGGACTGTCGGATTTACGAATGAGTGATGACTTCAGCTTTCTGAAAAAATGGCTATTATTGCTACAACTTACATAACAGATTCAAACTGGGTGAACTCAGTGAGTTATTTAAACTAAAAGTATGGTATTTTTATGGCAATTTTATGTGTTTTGACTGACAGATTTTTGTGTTGCTGCCTTTGGACTGACTCTGTTACACATTGTATTCCAGAGAGCCTTGAAAAATTTCTTGCCATCATAGGCCAGAGAGATTAATCCAGAGTGCTTGTGTTGTGTTAAATAAACTTTTGAAAAATTACAAAGACATTAATAAATTCTCCTTCAACGAATCTTCTGTGATGGCATCAGAACAAAAATTACTGAGCTAACAAAAATGTACATTTCACAAGCATGCCAAAAGGTATCACTCAATGATACCTTTTGTTGTAGTGAACAATGAATATCTTTAGTTGTTTGGCATATTCCTATCCAAATGGCATGAACAATTTTGGGTAAAGACATCTAGATATATCAGCTTCTGTTGATGAAGTCTGTCAATACTATTGTTCAGAAATACAGAAGCTTGGTATTATCAAAGTGGCATTGTATTATTCCTGCTTTAAAAATAATCTCTTACCACTGACATATTTGTCAACTAACAAATAATATCAATGTTTCTGTTCCCAATAGAAGAATTTGGTCATTTGTATATCTAAAATCTATGAATTTGCTTCATACTTATCAATCCTATTTCAACCAATTACATGAGCAAAGAATTAAAGAATGCTAATAAGGGATTGTTAGGACTGGAAATTGACAGTCTCATGAGCTTTTTTCCTTTGTTCACAAAAGCACAGTGTCATATAAATGCCTGATGCCTATTTTTACAAGGAATTTTGCTCCCGAAAAATAATATTCCAAATTTTTTTTTCTTTTAACCCAGGGATGCCAGTACAGATGATGGAAATTCCTGAGAAATTAAGTATTGACAAGTAGTAAACTGAAGTCATATGATACCTACTTTAAGTGAAAACAGAGGTTCAGCAAGAAAAATGTGTGGGGTGTGTGTCATGCATAAGATAAAGAACATACTGTGTTGTGAAAACTAGAAGAGAGGCAAGTGGGGAAAGAGAAGAGAAAGACTGACTGTGTTAGGGCCCCAAGCCCCCCAACAGGCTCTGCAGCCTCCTGCACTGAGAGTGCTGACTGCCCATGCCCTGAGACGGTGCCTCCAAGAGCCCTGCACCTGCTCCTGGGAAAGAGAGATGCCTGCCTGACTGTTCCCTGACAGCTTGAGGGTATGCTAAGAGACAGAAAACAAACAACATCCATTTTAATAATATTCAGTCTTAAAGAATAGCTTCAAATACAGATATATCAGTCTGTCTATCTATCTACCTATAAATAAAGCATAATATGTGCCATATCATTCAGAATTGCCTGCAGGGTAAGCATTTATGGTGTGATAAGATAGTTTTTCAAAACTTCTGTTAGCAGTTTTTCTTTGAAAACTCAATATTTATTAGAATACATTTGCACGTACCCTAACATATCAGCATAATTCTAATTTTTTCACAAAAGAATTATTTCTTTCTCTTCAGTCTTAGTTCTTTCAAATTCACATTCAGGTCTGCTGCTAACATTCCTATGTGCTGCATTATTACATGCTTAATGTACTGTAATGGCAGATATGCAAAAATTTATCAGCCAGTCAGCATGCAGTACATATAACACATTTAAATTCCTTTTAAAAATAAGCTCTGTTCACTAACAGATAAACATAAAGTACTTTCTACCAATTTATAGACTAAATTGTTAAAAGGAATTATAACAACCACATTTGTTATAATAAGGATCTCTGTGGGAAGCTAATTCAAAGAGAGAATTATTAATTTTAATTCAATTTGTGGAGAAACAAAAAAATATATTGTGGGATGAACAAAGTGGGATGAACAAGGCTGCTGGCAATTGCAATTTTAAAACAAACCCATAAACTGCAGAGATGTGGACTTTGTGAGAGCATCCGACTTCGCAAAAATAACAAAATCAAGGGCTACCTTACAACCTCATGAACCAAATGTTTTTTTATTTGGTGTTTGAAACAGAAAGTTATTTGAACTCTTAAAACATGTATCTGTGTGTGACACATACAAAAGAGTATGTTTAGCTAGAGATCTGATTCCAGACGAACATGTTTTCACTCCTCTTGCTGATTTCCCTTCATTACTTTTCAGTTGAAGTTTCAGTTCTTCTATTTAATAAGTGGCATTTCTCTAGAGAAACATAATTAAACTCTACAAATCATTAAACTATCACTTTGTTGATCTCGTTAAAAATATGTTATTGAAAGCAAAAATCCCTTTAGAACCTCCCATATTGCTCTTGATGCAAAGTATTTCTTAAGAACAAAGTATTGTGATTATACAAAATAGGGAGACATAAGCACGACTGCTAAGGAATTTGTAGACTAATCATAATTTCTGTGAAATTCATGGGATCTTAACCTAATTTTTGACCCCCTTATAATTCTATTTGTACTTACTCAAATTTATCATGACTGCAACTGTTAGCTTAAGTTACTTTTCAGGTCAGTAGTTCCTGCACTTATCTTCCACACTTCAGATATATCTGTGCTTATTGAAATTCTTTCATGGTTGCTATTGCATCACTTGTTCTTCTCTCATCTCTCAAAACTGCTGTTTCTTCATAACCACTTTTGCCAGCTCTTCCCCTTTTCCTTTAATTGTATTCATCAGAAAAAGAACTATTTAACACTTCTTCACTCTTTTTTTTTTTTTTTTTTGGTAGGAAAAAAAAAAGTCATTATCAGGGAACTCCTGAGAGTTCTCCTTTTTTTCCTTTTGCATCACAGCAGCTGCCTGGCAAGGGGTGTGCAAATCATGTCACAATTAGCCTTCTCTCCAGGTGCAGTTTTGACATCCTTTACTACTTCCATCCTCCTCAAGAAGCTGTGCGATTAATCGGGTAGACAGAGGGTGGTGTTTTCTGGTCTCTTGTATTTTTGCCCAGAAGCTGACTTTTCTTCCTTCACACTTCCATACTACTTTCTGAAGAATGTATGTTGCTCTATATCGCTACGCTTTCCTCAGCTTTGAATCTCTGTCTTGCTTTGTGAATTCCTTCATTTTGAGCATCCACATTTATTCCACCCCTCTCTCAGAATGTTTCACTTATTTGCAGGTGATTCTAGCGGCTTAAGTTCATTTCCCTGACCAATATCGCCCAAAGCCTGAAGGCACAAGTTCCATGACATAGCCGTGCCAAAAATCAGGAAATTTTTAATGCTTGCAAAATTACATAAAATAACAAGTTTCTCAACACTATCACTTGTATTGCTCTTTGCTTTCTGACAAACAAACTGTTACCACAGATGCTCTTTCAGTTCAAGATTCAAGCAGTTTTTCCACTATCCTCAGTTTGGGGCTCTATTTCTGTTGATTATCTCATTTCCTATCATATGAGTCACCTATTTAGACTCTAAGTGCTGGTTTGTTTTGCTGCTAACCACACTCGTTTTGTTGTCATTCTCACCAGCTTTCCTTCTTGTTACATTTCATATATGCTGGGTAATGACATGGAAGTGCTACGAGCTTTTAAAATAACTAGTCTCTTTAGTACTCATTTACAAGGGTGGTCTAACCACTGCTAGCGGAGCTCTGAGAAAAAAAGATTGAGGCTTCCTCCGGGTACTTAATCCAAGCTTTTTTTTTTCCTTCAAGTTCCTTACAGACTGCTACAAACCATTTCCACTAACCCGAAGTGATCCTTTGGAGTTTGCTGTACATGCCTGGCTCCATCAAAGGTGATTATGAGATAAGCAATAATGTTTCCTTTGTAGAAGTGGTGTAGCCTGGGAAGGAAACAGACATCTCCTACTAACTGTATCATAAAATCAAGGAAAACATAGTAAGGTACTTCACCATTTCTGGTCCAGTTAAAGACTGTCAAAAGTGTTTGAGGTATATATGTATTGTTTGCTGTACATGCCTGGCTCCATCAAAGGTGATTATGAGATAAGCAATAATGTTTCCTTTGTAGAAGTGGTGTAGCCTGGGAAGGAAACAGACATCTCCTACTAACTGTATCATAAAATCAAGGAAAACATAGTAAGGTACTTCACCATTTCTGGTCCAGTTAAAGACTGTCAAAAGTGTTTGAGGTATATATGTATTATA
>NW_010270086.1:176030-207204 GCF_000690775.1 Eurypyga helias | reverse complement strand
AAATATATATGAATATTTTTAAATAAGAACTTACTATGTATAAAAAGCATATGTATATATGCTACCAAAACCTGAATTTTTAAAATATTAATTAGCAAAATCCATGAAATATAGGTATATGTGGCCATCTAATTAAAGAAATCAAAACACACCAAGAATCCATTTGCTTCCTTTTCTGCACAGCTCAGATGTAAACATCTGACTCATTTTTATTCTCATTCCCAGGAAATTTAGGTCTCACAGAATTTATGGTAAACGGTTCTATTATAAATTATAAATGGTTCTATTATTAAATTTATGGTTTCAGGGTTCTATTATAACTTTTGTCAGCTTTTCACTACAGTGCGTAAAATTAGGCAAAATATTCTGATACTTCAAAAACATCTTTACATCACCCATATTAGCTGAAGGAGGGATAGATCAAGAAGTAAAAATTAATTCAAATTTTGCAGTTCGCATGCCTTACCAACAAGTGGCTATATTAATTCAGGTTGAATTAATTTCAGAAGATTTTGCCTGTTGCACTATTAAAGAAGTCCAGCCCAAATTTTGGGTGTTTTAATCCCTGGCACTTCAGATACAACGTCCTGCTTTTCTTTCGTGTATGCTAACCAGGCTTTAATCTCCATTGCCAATGCGCACAAGTGCTAGCTTGTTCACATCATGGGTGTTAAGGACATTTAAATTATATTCCTGTAGTTGCTTATCTTTAGGTGAATAGCTGGTCTTTGCTTTGCAGATAAAAGTTAGGGAACTAGGAGTAAGTGCCATTTGTAGTCTTCTAAAATCAGAAAAGGATGTAGCTCTTTTGCATATTCTGTATTAATGACTTGCAAGACACCATCAAGGCCACTTTTAGCTCCTAAATTTGTAAACATTAAAGAAAGAGATCTCGAAATAATCAAGTCAGACTTGGTGCATATCTTGTGCCATTACATTTGATGTACGTGTAGAATCTAGTGTAATCTCGTGAAGTTTTAAGATCTTCAAAGCTCATCTCATGTAATTACAATGGTTTTAACACAATCTAGGTTAAGAAAAAAGAAAACTTTCTTCAAGCAAGAAAAATTCATTAAAAAATTTACTTTGATTAAGAGAGGTGTTTAAGTCTGAAACCACACAATGTCAGGGATAGCTTAACGACAAAGACCACATGGGGTACTCAATGAGGTAACAGAAAAGGGTTTGACTTGAATCTACTGTCCTCTTATTAGCATGTAAGCACATATAAACTTCAAGTAAACAAAGATATTGTTCCATAAGCACTGGGTCTAATCAAGTGTTTCTTTTCTTAGAGCTTATCATTATCATCATTAATTGAACTTGATATCAAGAAGGTGACAAACTTTACTGAATCGTTCCATGCATCAGGGGACTTATAAGGGCTCTTTCCTGGTTTAATTCTTTGGTACCTAATCAGATATAAGTTCATATGGTAATTTTCCTTTCGTTAGGACACATACTCCTCTACTCAGCCAGGTTTTAATGATGTACTTAAGAATTTCTTTATGAAATTTCCACTTCTGTGTCAAATTAGTCTGAAATCGGTTAACATGTTCAAAAGTTATTAGAAGTTCAGGGACGGATGTGGCAGACAAACCTATTATGGTAAGACAGAACAAATACTAAAGACTTTTTAAAGAAACACAAATTTTGAAGAGAATAAGACCTTTATCAATTTATTAAAATTCCTGGGTAATATTCTATTTTGATTTATGATTCATAAATCAGTAAATTCTCTTTATCAATATAAAATAATCATCTTTCTTGTTGCTGTAATCCAAAAATAATCTTAAAACACCAGTTATAGCTAGAACCAGTTGTTATTCTGAGGAAGGTCTCTTAGTAGGATAAGCACATGGTAATAGTCATATTCTGTACAGAAAAATATTTAATTAGAATGCATTTTGAGGTTAGCTTGGATGCATTCTCTGATGTTTTCTGAAAACCTAATGAAATATAATGCCAAAAATTAATACTTTTGAACTTTCTTTTTGACTTTACTTGACTAAATGTTAAACCTAATTCCTAGTCTGATGTGGAAAAAAATGTTAATTTTAAATCAGTCCTGAAAGGAAAAGAAAATGCAGGAACACTTAAACAAGGTATCATTTTGACTGTTTATTATGTTTATTGCCAGCTACAGAGATATATGCTATTGTACTGATGTCAAAACAAGAACAACTCTCTGATAATTTTAGCATATGTAATAAAGAAACACTCTTTTGTCACTTAGGTGTTTATTAGGGTTTATTTGTCCCGAAAAAGAGCCAGACTTCATGATTCACATTATTACCAGGTAGATGTATGGCTTTTATTTACTTTTGGACACTTCCTAAAGTATTCAAGAACCATGCAAATATTTATCTATCAACATGTGTGTGAAAAGGGTGATTGTCCCAAGCATGTCCTGCATAAACTGTCCCAAGGTCTTCAGAACTGAGCTCTGAAGACTCATGCAAGTTTAGTGTATCTGAACATCAGGTCTTAGGTGGTTTGCTCATTCATGTTCACACAAAGAAACACAAAGAAATTACTAGCTGATCTGGAAAGTAAATTCAGATTTTCTAACTGCAAATGAATTCCTTCAATCATCCTTATGCTTCTGCAACAGACATTGAGAAAAGAGACCAAGAAGCCAGAGTACATAATGTGAGGTAGGAAATGGAGTTTGCAGAGAAGTATTCTTTCTCTCCTATGTTTTTCATACCTATTCAGATGCTGTTCAACATTCTCTCTTAGTTTAACTGGTGGAAGAAGCATATCTAGAAAAAGCAAAAAATTTAAAAGGTAGTAGAAATGTCTCATCTTCCATCTTACACAAGAGCTACAAGTACTTTCCCACATTAGGGATTTCTTTAGTGTCTAAACAGGCACCTGAAAGGGTAAGAAATTCAATAGCAATTTAATCTATGATATTTTTTTCAGGCAGTCTCAGACACTTTTAAGTCCCTGTTAAAATTCTTTTGATTTCTTCTTCACTTACACTTAAAGTAAGAACTGCCTCATGATGATCTTACATCTTTATATAATAAAAAGTCTTTAAATCATGAAAGTAGGTTTTTTATCTTTCTTAAGTTATTACATATGTTACTTAACACCATCTGAAGTCTTTCATTCCTTTTAGATGAAGCATTATAAATTTCAGCTCTATTTCCCCCACTGCTGTGTTGGAAAGTGGTCTTTCTCATGGTAATAATGTTGGTGAAGGAGCAGCAGGAGTTGACATTCCTGTCTCGTATTTTCCTTCTTTTTTTTTTTCTTTGTCAAGACAACAGCTCTCTGACAACCCAAAGTTTTCTGACAAATATATTTTTCTGCCCAGTTCTCCATTAGGGTGATTTTCAGGTAAAATGCTGAGAAAAACAGAAGCACCAGGACAATTAAATGTAGTCATGTTGATTATTAAGGCTTTATAGAACAGACAAACTGAAGCCTATTTAGTCTTCTGAAGACAAAATAAGTGGTGGAAGCTTTTGCTTGTTTGTCTTAGGCATTTTGCATAATTTAGAGATCTTTTTCTAGGTTTACTGGTGTTCCATCCTCAAACTGAACTCATGACTCCTTCTGGTGTCAATGTTGTACTGAATACAGTGAGGTACTAAAGAGGTGATTTTTCTAACACAACCATCTAGGGTAATATTCGGCTGACTTAATTTTAGCCTGTTAGAATTTAGACACATAACCTAACCTAGTCATATAGGTTCCCTAAGGAGGCAATAGAAAAAGAATGGCATTTCTAGAGGGCAATTTATCGCACTTGTCTTAGGTATTTATCTTAGGATGAACTGAATCACCTTTGGAAACACCATCACATTAATTTTGCTTTGATTTAATAATGAATCCCATTCTTAAAAAACATTCTTTGGTACCTTGTTGCCAAGACATAATATTTCTGTTAGATGATTATTTCATTGCATATTACTGCAGTAGCTGAAGAAGAACTGGAAAAAATAGATGAAAACACAGTGAAATATTGTCCCCATGTTTTCCAAAGCTTAAACATGTGAAGCTGGGGTATTTTTTATGAGGTCTCTCCTTTATTCAATCACACAGTGAAAATATGTAGACTGCAAAGTTCACAGTCAAGTTCTACAGTTCAGATTTTTAAGAAAGAGCTCAAAAGCACAGATCAAGATCAGATTTATTACACTGAGATTTGTGCACTTCACCCAAGACTTCGCATGTGATCAGGTGTGGTTAAGGTGAGCCAGTATCTGCTGTGTAGTCAGTGATGCACAAGGGAGGGACAGGGCAGTCATGTTTCCAGCTACCCTGAGTTGCCTAATCCAGATTATCCCCTTTCCACACTGAGTCACTTGGGGACAGCCTTAGCTGCTGCCCTCACTACAGGACACACAGCTCAAAGCCAAGCTTCTGGATTCGTAGCAAAAGGTAGCACCCACTCTGCCTTTGCCACTGCTTCTCACTGAGAGCTGCCTAGGTATCTCCATTGACATTATTTCCTCATCAAACCATTGTAGTCTGGTTAATGAGATGAGTCAAATGTCTACAACAGACACCATGGAAAAACTGAGGGCAAAAGATGAGTGTTACAGTAATAGGAGCAGACGATACAAACGATAATGGTGGTTGTCTCATTTCTCTAAGAATAAAATGGGAAACTGTAGAAACTCCCCAAAGTTTCTTCAATACTGTTATACAATTCCTGTCTTTGGGGACCACACTAGAGAACTGCCTACTTGACAATTTGACTGTTTTTATGTATTCCGTATATTTTTCAATAAATTGAGGTGTGGGATTTCTTGTTGAATAACTCCATAATGATCTTTGGAAACATTATGCCTTGGGTAACAGCAGTAGCTTATGACAACTATTCATATTGAAGACAACTGTTTAATTAAAAAGAAAATTCTGTGTTTTTTCCTTTAAATAGGATGCTTGGCAATCACAAGTTTCTGAATATTAACATAAGACACTTACTCTTTAATATAATACATCAAAAATAATGAAGGTACATCCTGTAATTGAAAAAATGAGCCACTGGCAGAGTGAGAATTATCCTGTATGAATAACAAGAGGCAGTGAAATGAGAAACATATTTCTTACTGCTTTTATTAAATTGAATAGTCAAACACTGGCACTGGAATGTTTGCACAATTCCTTTTAAAGATCAGCTAGAAATATCTAACTTTCATTCTTTAAATTTTGCATAATTTTCTTTGTGCCACAGTTTTGTTTTCTAGTATAGAAACACATGTTACAACTTCCATGGTTTTCATATATGTTCCCAGCTCCTGCAATTTTTCTGGGGCCTTTCTCTCTAATGCATTTTCTTAAACCTTAGCTCTTAGAGATAAGGAGCAAAAACATCATTCCAGTTTTTAGTTTAAAACTAAAGAAGCAGTCTTGGATGAAAAGAATAGTTTGAAAGTGAGCTATCAGCACACATGCAACCTCAAAAAAACAAGAGGAAAATTAAATAATAATGGTGTTGGCATTTTTTATATATTACTTTGCATGTGTTAAGAATGGACTTAACCTATGATTTTTGAGTGTCTAGAGTTACCAAAACCACAGTATTATCTGTTCCTATCAGAGGGGAGATCCCTATCAGAGAGTAACTGTAGTTGCTCCATTCAACTACACTATGAATCTTGGAGATTAAGTTTTACGATAACAATGTGTTGCCTCTGAAAATCAATTTTATATTTTTATAAAAAGCAATATATGATGTGAAAGAGAGAATTTGCATGTCTTTGAATATTTAGTTCATGTAATGGTGCCCACGAATTAAGCCATGCAGGTGTAACAAGAATAACCACGGCAGCTATTTTGAGTATCAGCATTAAAATAACGTAGAT
Source organism: Eurypyga helias (assembly GCF_000690775.1). NCBI lineage: Eukaryota > Metazoa > Chordata > Aves > Eurypygiformes > Eurypygidae > Eurypyga > Eurypyga helias. Next base: position 201,379 of record NW_010270086.1, on the reverse strand, counting down.
GAACTCATAAAAAAACAGACAGGAAAAGGCAGACTAACTATTATGATACATATGTAAATACATCAGACAAGTCCCAAGAGGTGGTAGTGATCTGCATAGGAATATATTATTTGGGGTTTTTTTATCTTTTTTTTTACATCATCTTTAGATGATGGAAAGACACATCAAGGTCTGTAGCATATTTTTAGGTGTTTTATTTTAATGTTTATTTCCCTTTTGTTTTTGCATAACGCTTTAGAAGAGAACATTTCCTTCTACTGTAGATAGTATTGTTCTACTGTCACCTTGCCAGCTGATGCAAAAGCATTTCTACTAAACACTCAAAATTAGAAACTGGAGAGGAGTTGTTTGCAGATAAGCATAGTGCAGCAGGAGAAAAAGCCTACTGGACCACAAGAAAATACTGTTTTACACAATACTTATGCACAACGCAGGAATTTCGTTAGCTGCAGAAGACAATGTAACAGTAAAAATTAGCACTGAGAAGTTTGTTAAAGGAAAAGTGAATACAAAATCCCTCTCGTGTTCTGCTGTCACGGTTTGCTATGGACAAGATCATGAACTAATTTTTTTTCAACTGTGTTGAATTCATTTAGGAACAATATCTTTTAAGTCAATGGTCTTACACCGATTTAAACCTGTGCAAGATGAGAACAGCCCTCTTCAAGTCATTGAATGAGGAGTTTGGACCCCCTCACATTGTTTTGGGAGAGAGGCAAGAAGGAGCTCACCCACAGAGCTGGTAGTGTCCTTTGCCAGGAGGCAGTGCTACATTGCTGGCCCTACATGGTTTGCTTGTCTGAGTCACTGTTATGCTCCATCACACCACTTATGTCCACCATGATGCCCCATTACACCATTTCTGTCCATCAGTAGAGTATTGTTTGAGGTCCCTGCAACAAGCTGCTCCCATAAGCTGCTCCGCTGGGTACTCTTCCATGGGATCCATGCAGCCTTAGGTGAAGAGGAAAGTTTAGGCAAATGGTAGCAAATACTCTCACATACCTTTTTGTGTATCAGTTTTCTCACCACTTTTCCTGCATATATCCTACAAGGTGTTTGGGATCTTCGTCCCACAATTTGTTGTCCATTCTTGGTCTTCTAGCTTTGACCAGGACTGCCTGATCAGTCATTCTGTTGTAGTGATGTCACCTTTTTTTTCCCAAAAATTTGAGGAAAAAGGAAAACAAAAGAAAACAGCTTCTCTTCATTTTAGTCAAGACAATGTCCCAGAGTGGTTTCACCTGAATAGGGCAATACTGTAAGACAGTTAAACTGTGTGGTGTTTGTGATCTGCCCGCTATGTAGTGCTGTCTGCCCTACTCTGATAGATGCCCCATACAGCTAACAGAAACCATCATGTGTTAATTGCCTCTGAATATTCACAGGACATAGAGTCCCAAGCAGTTAGGTCTTTCCACGAGTGGCTCTTGCTGGTAAGCACATCATACAGTTCAGGGCATCTCAGCTGCAGGAGTGGGCGCTGGAGACATGGCTCTCAGATTATAGAGAAATGAGACTTAGTGCAGGACCAACCTCAACATGAGGAGCATTGCAGAGTGGCTGGCAACAAGCTCAGGGCAGAAAAGCAAGGGCTTAGGCTGCTCTGCCTCATCCATAGCAGCATGGGGAAGAGACAGGGAAGACTGAGAACACAAGTGAACACAAGTGTGCTCTGCAGACCCTGACACATACAGAGAGCCTCTGTGTCAGCCACATTCCTGTGAGGGGTTGGAAGGTTTTAGTAAAAGCACTATTATGAACCAGTAGCTGGTTTAACACTCTTCTATAACCCACAGGCATATAAACAGTTCACATTTGGTTTGAGGAAAAGAATGACTCTTCAATGTGGCTGTCAGCTCAGGTCCAGAATCCTGACGTTATTGAGTTTTTTAAATTATAGCCTAACAGGAAATATGGACATAGGCAAGGAAATTTCCACTAGTGTTTATGGTGGAATTAAAAATGCAGCAAAAATTAAAATTAAGGAAGAGATCATAGACTGATGGCCACTGAGTGAAGTCTGTTGAGTTTTGCTGCCTATTAACCAGAATGTCCATGGGAGTGGCTCTTTTTAGAGTGTCAGTTGGACTGTTAGGAGCAATGCAAACTAAACCAAATATTACTTATTCATGAAGTACCTAGTATGCAGTAACAAAAAGGATTGTGTATGAATTAAGGAAATACTAATTCCTGAACCAGGGTTACAAAAAACAAGCCGTAAACAAAAATTAATAAATGAACATTGTAATTGGTTTTGCAGCAAAATGAATGAAGTCAAATACATATTAAAAATATTCCAAAAGTGTTGTTACTAAGCAAGATTGTGGAGGGAGGGTTCTTAGGGTACATCAACAGAATGTACTTCTGCTTATATTCCAATGTATTGAAAGCATTAAAGTTAACATTTTTATATGTATTTTCAAAAGTATTCCCATGTTAAGAAGAACATTAAGCCACGATTTTTTTCTGGTAAATTAATAAAAGAAAAATTCATAAAGACACTATTGACTTTCCTCTATAACAGGAAGTTATTATATAACTTTCCCTGTAGAAAAGAAAAGAAGGAAATCACTTTAAGATAGACGATATTTTGCAAAGTACTTTGTGCCAGTCAATGTTAAGAAAATGGGACCCCAATGCAAGCAATGTGGCTGTTTGACAGAACAAGGGCATATTCCATTAGCACTAGACATTTTTAGAGAAATCATTCTTCCTCTCTTTCTTTTTTTTAAAGTAATAAATGCAATCTGTCATGTTCAAAAGCCTTATTGCATGATCATCTCCTATATGTTCTCTCTACCAGGACTGCTGTCACTGAGGATTGCCAAAGAATCCAGGTGGAGTTAGTCAGCTTCTTCTAGGAAAGAAGAAATATAAAAGATGCCATCTACCCAAAATTGTCTCTGCTCTGACTTTAATCCAGATTGGAGGTGAAAAGCCAGAAAAGCTTTTACTGTTTTCTGATAGAGGCAGACTTTACGTAAATGTCACACACTATTTTCTCAAGTTTCCAAGTTGAGATTTTTTTAGCCCTGTGCAAAAAATCAATAAGAGTAATGTTCATAGGCTACTCTCTCCTTTGTGCAGGAGTAAAATGAGGTAAAAAATTGTATATCAACACAAGTCTCTAATTTTAAAAAATCTTGGCATCATTTGCTCAATAGATAGTAGTGAATTTTAAATATCTTAGCTCTTCACAAAAACATGAATGTGTCAGGTGAATAACCATAACCTAACTTATTTATAGACTAATAGCCAAGAAGCACTGGTAGAGACAATATTAAATTGATGATATATTTCTTTTTTCACTTGTCTTTCATAATGTCTTTTCTGCACAGGTGGCAATTTTGCTATAGACTATGCATTACTGTAATCTCATCAAGCAGAGACTGAAACATGTAAACAAAGAAAATCCTCCAGTTGGTTAGGTTTTTTTCAGAAATATAACATTTTTGAGGCCAAAAAAATATAATTACCAATTGAAAATCAAGGGTATAGACTGTAAGCTAACATAATTACATCTATTCTCAACATCTCTGCACTCAGCTTAATTCATTCTTTACAATAATATAATTTGCTTTACAAGAAAGTGTTGAAGACCTAATCAATATCTTTAGTAGAAAAGGTGAGTCTCTGAGGTTTTTTAAAAATTTATTTGTATATGCATATTAAAAATGCCTTCCCAATTCTGAATACTTTATTCAAGCATTAGTAAAATACTTAAACTTCATGCACAATTTAGACCAAAAAAACCCAGGAAAATAACTTCCCATGGCTGTGTGTTGAATTTCCGAGGTCTTACAAGGGTGACGTTTCTTGTCGCGTTCATTTTCACATGACACAAGCTGTCTACGTAGAGGCAGTGAACCTAGACAGGTAGGATTCACCTCACTAATCTTAGTCATCTAGATGTAATCATGTACTTGCCTCTGTATTTTACAGAGGTTTGGGCACCTACTGAAAGAGACTCCTCTGGCCTTGGAGAGACATGTAAAACAGGAGGCATCGGCCATCCTCCAGAAATGGCTAGTGCCCATGGAGACAAATTATGAGCCTGATTCTAGAAATAAATGAAGTAAGGTTAAGAAAAATCCCGAACACATGATTACCTTAGGGTGGGCTTTTAACTTTCAGATTAATAAAAGGCAAGATCACCCTCACTGCCTGGGGCTAATTGCATAATGTAGGAGGCATATGACTGAATTAGTTTCCTTTTAAAAGGGCATATATCCATACACGTGCAAATACATATGTGAGGGTACAATATGCCTCTAATTAGCAAGATAGAGATAGCATTTTAAAATAATTTTTAAACATACATTCAAATCTGTTCAGTTATAAAATAGAAAGAAATTTCTTTGGACTGTAAAAATAGTGTGTAATTAACGCAATTTTTATCCCTTTGACCATTCTTTATTATGGAACTTTGCTAGAATGAAGGATCTATAACTGATGGACCTCTGCAGTTTATGAGATACAGGAATGATATGATGAGACTTCAAGCAAGTTGATGTAAAAGATGCTCCTTATGCCATAGTCTGAACTATACCCTTGAGTAAAACCTGCTGTCTTGACGTGCTACCTTCCCACATCACCGCACCTTTCAGGTCTCTCAAATGTCAGATCAGTTAGAGCTGAGAAGCTTTAGTTCTCTGTCTGTCATTGCTTCTAATGCTCTGCTTTGTCTGTAATTATCTTAGATATTTGCTGAAGGAAGGTTAATGTTAAGAGCTTACCAGATAAGTATATTAAAGAGAAAGTAACGCTTCCATTAAAAAAAAGGAGGTGAATCATTTGAATAAAATAAAACAGTAATAATCATCATCAGAAATTTTCACATCAAAGTTAATGGGAAGTTTACAGACAAAACCTCCATATGGCTTTGAAGATTGGCATTCCAGGATAGTAATTCTGCTGAATTCAATAGAATTACTTCTATTTAGAACATTTTTAGTTTTAAAGAGCCTACTATTGCTTTACATATTTACAGGATCTTTTACCCCCCTTACATTTTTGAAACATCATTGTTTAGGAACAAACAATAAACTCTTTACCATATTAATGAATAGTGATTCTCTGGATTGTTCACTAACCCTGGTGGAACTACATATCCCAATGACAGAAAGTCCCTGAGTAGTCATCGTTCATTGAACACAAGGAACATGGTGGAAAAACCTCAGGCTGGCTTTTCAGCAAGCGCTCATAGCGTTAGCTCTTTTAACAAGTTCGACTGTTGGAACTAGCTGATTTAGTAATGACACTTGTTTTGTGTAAAGTGCAAATACATCCAAATGCTAAATACAGGTTATCATTATTTACAGTGACTGATACATTAAACAAAATGCTTGGCTTTGAAATGTCTTCGCTCTTCAGTCAGTATTACTTAAGGTAGATTTTTCAATACAGTTTTCTATAGTCTCATTTTTAGCGGTGCTGAGCCATAAAATGGTTCCTCCAGAGGCCAGTGGAAGCTCTGACCATGTGAGTAACTAAGTAACATTTCTGTAGAAATAATTCCTAAACACAGGAATCATATGGCTGAAATTACAATGAAAGTAAGTGGATGTGATGTAGTCTTTTAAATGCGGTTTGTTAATAATATCACAGTGGTTTATTTTTATTTTCCTCTTACTTCACGGCAATTTGTATTTTACGTGCAGTGATATTTTTGAATAAGAATGGTTTTTTAGATTAGTTTACCAGATACACTATGAATAAGCCACACAAGTTAATTCTGAAACCATTTTCATCAGGAAACACCATTTTGACAAAATTAAGTACATAAGGATGATCCAGTTCAGACACATTTGAGAAAATACAGTACCCGGGTAGGCTTGTTTTATTCTTAATTGAACTCAAAGAAAGACTAATTGCCCATTATTTCTCACCTTTATTGCCCTCCAAATTTGCCTTGTTTTCCTAGAATACCCCATCTTCCTAAAGGACAACTTCCTTCTTTTACTGTTTCCACTGCCCAAACCCCAGAGGGGAGGATGGGAGTGAAAGGTAATCATTATACTACCTAGGGTACAGTGCAGGGAATGAGAACCCTTCTGCTTTCTTGACCACATTGATAATTTATTTGGTTATTCAGCCCTCTTTCTTCATTGTTGCCTTATTTCACATGAAGTCATATTGCAGTGTGATATAATAACTAATTTTATTGTATTTTATTATATATTGCAATTAGTGTTGGAATTTCATCTAATTAAAAAGATCTTGAATTCATACTGTGTTGAATCAATCTTCATGTAAATTCATATGTAATTCTCACATCAAATTATATTCATATTAAGTTAGACATGACATCAAATCTAGGATGGCTGTCTAGGGTCTATCTGCATTTTCACTGAGAGGTAATAATTTTGAGAGGGCCATTCATCCCACCAGCCCAAAACACTTGTATTGCAATGGTATGGAGGTGTTTCAGCTATCAATGGAGCCTGTTTCACTAGCTTAGCTTAAATGTTTGCATATTTTAGGGGTAAAATCTGGTGAGATTAATACCATCCCGTGTCAAAGGCTTGAGTTTTGCCTTCATGAGTACTGATGTGGCATATCAGACATTAGGGACTCAAAATATGGACAACCTAATGTGAAAGAACAAACAAACAAGTAAACAAACAAACAAAACCAAGATAAAAATCTCTTACACAATAAGATTTTAGTATGGCACCCCTTTCTTCTAGTTCAACTAAAAGTTTCAGTATACAATACTATTTTTAACTTTTCCTATAGGGAAATATTTGTTTCAAAAGACAGTTTTCAGAATGTCAAACAGCACATGTGCCAACAGGGACATTGCACCTACAGCTGAAAAGCAACTTGTCAATATATCATTCAGTTACAACATCCAAACCATTTCCACTGGTATTATTTAAAATAATATTCAGGGACAAACATGGCATTAAACAAAGTAGCCAATGATGTGAATAAAAGAAGTGTGTGGGAATATAAACAAGTTACTTACCTCTAAAGGATGCATGTTTAACATTTCAAAGGGAGGCTCAGATGTTAATTGTTTTCTTTATCAAGTAGGATTCATAAATAGCAAACTATTAATGGTGGTAAACTGTATACTGCATGTTACACTAGCCAACAGGCAAAAGGAACAATTTATAAGGCATGATTAACAATGGAAAGTGAACATGTCCAGAGAGATTTCGTAGAGATAATTGATGTCTTCAAAACATGGAATCAGCCCTCTTGCCTCAGTTCTTGCAGTGGTTTCTGAAGTTTGTCAGCCACCCTGCCTATCCTCTCATGACTACAGCCTGACAGTAAATCAGTGCTACCAAAAGAACTGGAGGAAGCAAAGCAGTCCGTGCTATGTCATTATTTGGAGATATCAGGAAGATTTGTTACCTTACAATAGTGTAATACACTGCTGGCCACAGTCTAACTTTTAGCCATTGGAACAGCTCTGCTGTCACATGACATGCAATATTTGACATACGTCCAGTGATGGACTCCAGTGTGGACTCCAGGGAATCCACAAGTTTTCATATATGCCAACCACCAGCTGTAGAAAAGGACATTTCAAGGTGAAAGTGAATACAGAATTGCTATTATAAAATGCAATCCCCTTCTTGCATTACTTTATGAAGTGATCTCAGTGAGATAATAGCTTAAACATATCTCTACAGTTCTGTGAGCAAACCAATTTGCACAGAGTGGTCGAAGTGGTAACTGATACAAAATTAAGAGCATGAATGCATTCTACCCTCGCTGTGCAATGACTGGATAAGCCATCAAAATAAGCAGTACACACTTTGCTTTTGCTCTGTGTGGTCTTGGAATTTACCACTGCAGACATCAACAAAGAAATGTAATGTGTTAATATGCTCTGGGGAAAGAAAAAAAAAAAAACCACCACCAAACTGCGGAAAGTAATTTCCAAGCAGAAGGCAAGAGAAGATCATATTTTCCAGAACTCGAAATAGCATATTTTGCCTGATTTAAACTGAATTCAGGGAGCCACAGTATTGACTTTTTTTCCTGCAAATAGTGTTTTTCCAGAGAAAAGGAAGTTGTGAGCTATCACAGGAACTTCTGTGAAAAATCCTGTTGAGGTAACAGCAGAGAGTAGCACTGTTGGTTCCATCTTATTCTCCCTAAGGAAACAGCTTAACAAAGTTATTCCAGAACACTCCGCAGGGGGGTTGTGCGCAGAGTCCTTCGGGCTGGGGATTCTGCAGCAGGGATGTGTGGAGAAGCAAGCTCTCCAATTTTTTGCATTTTACCGAGTTCATTCTTCGGAGGTAAACAGAAAAAAAATCTCTTTTATGAGCAGTGTACCCTGGATATATTTTAAACAAATATCTCACCTGAGTAACAGGCAGCAGAGAAAAAAAAAACTATAAGCCAAAACATGACTCATGATGATGAGGTAGGTTTTAAAGAGAGCCAATTTAATGTGTCTGTCTAGAGTTGGTGGTGGGTGAGACTATGGGTAGAGAAAGAGAGATTTGTATCTCTGTCCTCAAACATTTAAAACTTATGACCTGCAGTGTGTTGCATGAGTTTATTCAGACACCTGAAACATCTGCCACTTCTATAAGTCTCTGTATAGGTGCAGCAGACCTTTCATGTGTAGCAGATTGCAGCTAAACCAGTCATAAGCAGCAGCAGAAAATGTGCAAATGAATACATGCCACCCACTTAAAGCTTACGTTAATTCAGCTGCTGCTTTGAAGAAAAATTAACAATGAGTAGTATGTGCTCTGTCTTGCTAAACAGCCAGTGCCACGCTACAGTTGTTTGAAAGCCTGCAAAAAGAAGAAACACCTGATGTGCATATTATGCAGGAGACTATAATGTTAGTAATAGAAGGAACATATTATGAAACATAAATACCAATTAATTAACTTCTAGAGAAAAAATATATTTTATGCAGAAACAAAGCAGCAATAGGGATTTTTTACAGGAAAAATGCATCATTTCACATACTTCTTTGGCACTGTGATCTGAACAGATGTGCGTTTCAGCTGTTTCCTTGGCCTCCGCTGAAGTTCACTTATTCCAGACAGGTAATCAACTGCTGTTAAAATAAATCTGACCTTGAGTGAGCTAAATGGGTGGTTAGGGACTGGAAAGAGTCTGTCCCTTTCCCAGCTCACAGTTTAGGTCAAGGATTATTAGCACAGCAGTGTGCAGCCCATATTGAACACACTAGTAAGTTACTAACTTACTAGTTAGAAACTTTGGTTGCTGGATCATTGTCTATTTCCACACTGTTCCACGGTACAGACAAGTCACAGGTACAATCCACACATTTTTCTGAATTAATTAGAAAAAATATGCACAGCAAAAAAGTAATTTCAAGCAGAAGGTAAGCCAGGCCTCTTGCTTTCTACGCAATGTTGCTACATTGAGCTAAAGCATCTGTGTTACCTTAGGTGACTTTCTGGTAACACTCATCAGCTCTCCTCTTTCAAGCAGCAGGAAAACCATGGTTCACTTCACTGGCTATAGCACTTTGTAGAATGAGATAACCCCATTTTTCCAGACATAAACATCAGAATTAAAACCAAAATGGATGTAAGATAAGATCCAGCTTTATGACTCAAGTTTCCTGCTATCCTATAGATATTTCTGTCCCTGCCTTATGCTGGCATATGACAGCCTATGGTTATATACTACAGTATCGATAATACAGTATTCCAGTACAGTCTTAGGAATCTGACAGCAGAAGCATGCTTTCCACAGGTGAACCATATGGGAGTTATATATGAGAACACAAAGTTATCTCAGCTTCATTTTTGGGATTACGTCCTGAATTAACAATGAACAGAAATTAATAAAACAAAGAATGAAGAGAATAGCTTATTTTTTTAATTTAAAATTTAAAAAAGAAAAAATTATTAAAATAATTACAGATGTTGCAGCTTTCACAGTATTTTTCAAGGTAAAAATACTGTGAAAAATACAAAATTCATTTGGAGGAAAAAGTGAAAATGTTATTAAAAGAATCATGCTATCTTTCCCAGCCAGTCCATCTGCACACCTACATCAAATTGGCAAAGCATACTGTTTTGGATATTTAGCCAGGAAAGAAAACAAGACATAAAAATACATTTATGAACTGTATCCAAGGTCTTAAAATCACCATTCTGAATAATTTTTACTGTTAAGTGAAACCACCTCACAAAGAAAAGTATTTTTATTTATTTGTCTTAAAACAACACCTAAAGAGCTGATACCAGGCCTAGGGAGAGTAGATACCAAACAGACACCCAGAGCTACATCAAAAATGAGATTGCAGTATCTGCTTCTTATTTTTGTAGCTGATTTTCGAAATTTTAGCTTGAAAAGACCCCACAAATTGTTACCAACCAGTATAGATGTCTGAATTCTGTCAATTCAGGTTTCCTGATATTTAATAATAAATTACTACCAGTTACCCTAGAAGTTATTATCAAAACTGGATGTCTATGTTCCTGCTATGAAGAGAAATAGACACCTTCAAAGGACCACTCATCCTATTGTAAGGTGTGAGTCTAAGCTATGTAGGATGAATGACTCTCTGACAGTACCTTCATTGACTGAAAAGGAGAATTGACCAAGACCAGCTCCAATTTGATCTCAAACATCTGCTTGTCAACATGTTCAGGACCATCCAAATCATGTCTGTATGTACTAAACCTCCACTGTACTAAACATACAACTAAAATCCACTCAGGATTTGGGAATTCTCAGAACATGTCTACTGGACCAGTCATTATACACAGAGAAAAATGTGAGATGCAGGTGCCATCTTCACTGTTGTGCATTAAAGCACTGAGAAGGGTCTTGAAAGCCTTGAACTCACATTCCTCATCTCTTTCAGAGGTGTTGAACTCACACTTTCTGCAAACAGGGTCTAATATCGGGATGTGGCATGTTTTGGACCAGAAGGTCTGCTCTACCTCTCTGACAGAAACTACTCTACTGCATATGCACTCATTTAAAAATTGAGGTAAACACTGAGGATAAATCTCTCTTTTAGCTTAAGCACTTGCCTGAATTTAAAGAAATGTGTATTAAACCTTATCTAATTTGTATTATTTTATTCAAAGTGAAACTGTTTCATCACAAATGGCCAAGATGACTCTCCTCCCTCCCACTTTCAGACTCTGTTGAAGTGCAATGATTAGGGTAGTCTTTGGATTTCTGCTAAAGATTCCTCAGGCAGAAGAAGACAGTTCTGCATTTTCTGGAAAAGAGATAGACTTAAAAATTAAGGAACATTCCTTTCAATACCTTAACTACTTCCTTTTTCTTTTACAGCAAACCTGACAAATAATATATGAAAAATCAGTGGTGCTTTTCAAAACTATTGGCTTGAGTCAGATCTTCAAATAGTAATTAGAGTGAAGGCCCTCCTGGTTTACAATTAAGGTTTAAAATAAAAATGCAGTACTAACACATCAGTGTCACACACAGACTTCGAGGCAGAAACACAAAAGAAACCATAGGCCATGTTTGGAACTGAACTTGCACTGAACCTTTCATGAGCAAAAGTACTTTGGCACCTCTCATTTCCACCAGGGACTAGAGCTGGAAATGACCGTGCTCTAAGAGAAAGGCTTTTCTTCTGGTATTTCCAGCTGAGATGCCAAGTGGAAGTGCTGAAATATGATAAGAAACCTTGCTTTGATAGATGTTTATCCAAACTTGACCCAGACCATAAAATTTTGGATATCTGGCTATGTTTACAAACTGACACTCAAGTGAGTAAGCAGAACAGGCTTCATTACTTATATTCAAGCATACATTTGTTGTTTTAATAGAAACCTTCCATATTTTCACAGAAACTTAGACAATGAAAGTATCAGTAGTACAGGTTAATACAATGGTGAAAGACGATATCTGACTAGCAGATGTTAAAAATAGAGTCACTGGATACAAGGCCTTCCGACCAAAAAAAATACATTTAAATTGTATTTCTTGCCTCGTTACTCTCCTAAATTACAGTGAGAAAAAAATTACATTGAAGGCTCGGTGTAAAATCCCAGAAATCACTGTAAAATTGCTGAGAAGTTTACTACTGAATTATCTCATCTTTGAAAAGAACCTTGCTGTAAAACTTGGCTTCTTTTATGCTGCCATACACTCTGTTCAGCTCTTAAGAACTACTTTAACTGAAATTGTTATGGGAAGTGAGATCTTGGACAGTTGCTCAATAGAACAGCACTTACTCAGTCCTTATCCTGCCCTAGCAGCACCAGACAATGATAGTCTGTAAAAACTGACAAGCTGTGCTGCCTGTTTTCTGAGCACATTGCTAAAACATTTATGAAGGATATATGTGTCATCCAGGAAAACTAATACAGAGATTATAAGGTACCCTTAACAGTGAACTAAAAAGTAAAGCAGTCTCTGACCTGGTAAAACAGCTGTGTAACAATGAAGGACTGAACCCAATAAATTATTACAGCTAACTGCTTGTGTTTGCATCAACTTGTGAAATAGCTTCGTTCCCCTGTGCTGGGGAATGAAGTAACATTATCTTGTCTAATAGCACAAATGATTGAAGTCAGACCTTCAGATGACTGTGCCTGATAAACCACAATCATGCCTTGCTTTCTGCACCAGCCATTATATGGGTGTTTTCCAGTAAACTCTTTCTTTTAATATCGACAACAGTTGGGCAATTTATGCAATTATTTGACTGATTTATATAATGCAGCTGTCTCTGATGTTCTGGATGAACGTGTATGTCAAAAAAACTCATTTCATTGATAAAACCAAATTGACATAAGTTCAAATAAATAACTATATCAACCAGCAGAACTACACAACCTTCTTCTAAATAAAAACTGAAGTTATTACAACTTAAAACAGTAATATTCACTGATAATCAGCACATTAGTCTAAGAATTAAAGATCACACCAGGATAAAAGTTCATCTATCCAGACTTCCAAATGTGAGGACCATGAGCATGTGCTCCTCTGGTGATCTTACCTGTTGCTTGTAAAAGACTGTGTCTTTTAGATACAGTGAACTAAAAAGTCAGTAATTAATGTGTATCCAGAATGGAAATGGAAGTCAGGTTAGCTATTAAGCAACAGTGCAATAAAAGACATGGAGTAGAAAGCAAACCATGTTTTACTCTTGCTGAGGTTTCAAATTATTTTAAAACTTGGACTCTAAAACTGCTTATTCTGCATAAGCAAAACAGTGGAAAGTCATCATTTGGACATATGTTTGTAGATAAGAAAACAAACCAGAATAAAACTCCCTCAGTACTATTGCTGCCAAGGTATCAAGGTCCTAGAAGATACTCCCAGTTCACAGGCTTGGCTAAAAGGAAGGAAATTACTCTTTCAGTCTCAGATAGTACCTCTCTCAGACAGTCTGACAGCTGCTTTCAGATGTGCTTCAGGTAATTATTTCTCACCCAATCAACGATCTCAACGCAGCATGAAGCAAGCTGAGCAACTGTGTCATTTGGACAATATGAAGCAAAGTGGAGCTAAGTGACATCACTGTATTGATAGCTGCAGTCAAAGAGGTCATAGTGGTTGTCCCTTTAGTGGCTACATACATGATTTTAAATAAGATGTGTAACATTGAGGTCTACCATGCAACAAATTGTTTGTCTTTGGTAATAGAATCATTCTGAGATTCATACTCTCAGAGGGAAAATAGTGGAACTCTTGGGCATGTCCGGTTTTGCCACGAATGCCCATAAATTTCACATAAATGATGCTCCATGTGGAAAGTCGTTTGTGACAGTTCTGAAAGAATCTGCTTGGACGCAAAATGTACTTGCTAGTATCTTATGCAGCCAGAATGTATTGATTCAAAGATCAAGAAAGGCAAATACTGTGTTGCTGACATCTATTAAAGGGTCATATGCAAAATGTGTCTCTTTCGGGATCAGAGAGAGTTTCTGAAATCACTTTCTGATTTCCATCTCCCTTTGTCTGTAACACTATCAGAACACTGGGGATAGCCTAGCAATGGTTTCTACCACCTTGTTGACATGCACTGTCCTCCTGAACTCTAAAGTCTATTTTAAACCAAATCTGGTTTTGTTGGTTCATACTGCAGAGGTCATGGGTTTCCCAGAAGTGCCATTCCAAACAGACAGAGAACCTTGGGGATGAGAGGATATTCAGTGCCTGCTTTTCTTCCGCTTTTGTAGTGATGTAAACCCACAGTAGTTTAGGTGGACTTACAGCAGATATAACCTGTGTATGAAAGAGATTTCTAGACTTCAATAGCTAGATCTGAAGTAGGAGCACCTATTAAGTTGTTCCAAAGGGAAACTGCTTTTGAACTGGATAATGCGTTTGAATCATTTCTACTATGAAGCGATAAGCTGTGTAAGTTCAAACTACAGTGGGAATTCTTTATCCATGCTTATTAGTAGACAGAGCTTGTATAAGCAACATGGGAAATAGCATAGTGACTGTGGGCACAAACCAACACTAACTGCAAGACCGTATGTGCCCATTGTTTTTCTTTTAGTGGTTATTACTGTTTATTATTATCTCTATGTTCTGCATTCTTTCAACCTGGTCTGAGGTCCAGTAAGCTTTTACGTCTTATTATTCAGTGAACAAGACATAGCAGGTTTGTCTCAGAAGTCACTCTAATGATAATAATCCATAACTGTGAGCTAAACTGCACTGTGTGTTAACCTGCAGATTTTCCAGAATATATATTAGCTAACATATTCCCTTTATCTAGAAAGCCAAGAGTACCAAAACTAACAAAAGTGTAAACTGACAGAAACCCTTCTCTGCAATTTCTGCTTTTCCAATTCCTTCAGAAGAGGAGACTAACACTAGGATTGCTGGCATATGCCATATTTCCTGCCTTCAATTTTATGCTGTGAATATTATGAAGCACTGCAACAGAGTGGACAGAGCCCAGGAGCAACAGCTCTTTTTTAATTCTCTTTTAAGGAATACTTCACACCTAATAGAGGGAAGTGGGCTGTAATCCATACTTCTATGCCTGGCTAGTAAATATGATTAAAGTCTGTGCTTAAAGTCAACATCCTCAGTTTACACACAAAAAAATCCAGTAATATACACCAGAACTTGTTTCAGAAAAGTATGAGATTCTTCACTGGCACAGTTTAAAGACAGTTCCACTCACATGCAGAGAAGTATGCTGTTTTATACTTGTTCAGAGTCTGGACTTACATATAATGTAACTAATAGTCTAGGAATAATTTAAGAAGTCAAAATAGCAAAAAAATATGGGCCTACCATACATTTATTTTGTGTTTCAATTCCAGAGTGAAATTCAGCTATGCAGAAGGATATTCCTAAAAGTGCACCCAGCTTGAATTTAAGTAGACATGAAAAAAAAAAAAAAGAAATTACAAGGGCTGTGCCAGTTCACTGTTTGTTGAAATAAAGTATAACAATATTTCATTATTGTTGTATTCATGATTGTGAGTATTCTCTAGCTAACCAGGTTACATAGTTAACTTTGTATTACTAACCACCTTCATGAGATTTTAATTCTTTGCTTTGGCTTTGCACTGCATAGCTTACATAGAGTATTTTCTATATTTCTCTGATTGTATTCTTTCTTATTCATGATT
This sequence comes from Eurypyga helias, assembly GCF_000690775.1. Taxonomy (NCBI): domain Eukaryota; kingdom Metazoa; phylum Chordata; class Aves; order Eurypygiformes; family Eurypygidae; genus Eurypyga; species Eurypyga helias. The sequence goes on along the minus strand of NW_010270086.1, from coordinate 185,828 downwards.
CCTGCATGCAAACAGGCTTTTGGAGAGTTCATCTGTTCCAGCTGGCTATTTTCTGCTTGATGTCAATAATTCTTTATTCAGCTATTTATCAAAATTCTTTTCGTTGCATTCAATGGGTGATGTCACCAAGAAACAGTTATAATTGCCGGTGGGAAATGAAAAGGAGACCAAATAGCTTTCAAGTAACAAAAATTCTTTATTTATGCAAATGTTCTAAGAAACAAAGACGGCAATAAGAAACAAGCAGACAACAAAGTAGGATTCAAATGGGAGCAAAATTATGGCTAAACATACTAATCTTCAAAGTTTAACTTGGGTTGTCAGCAGTTCTTTCAGAAAATCATGTTCCTGAAATTGCAACTGTAGAACCATTAGTCAGCTATATATGAATGAATATTTCCCTTTTCTAAATCAGATTTATGGAATATTTTGCCTTCTCTCAGATTATAATATATTTACATCTAATAGTTCTGATTTAGAATGTTTGATTTTTAAATAGATGCGAAATGTGGCATAAATTAACGTTGATATGAAAGACTAATATGTTTTCTTTATAGGCTGTAAACTGTTTCCATGTCAAAGGAAAGCTAAACTGCTCTACACTTGAGATTTTCTGAGGTAAGAATGCATTGGTGCTTTAGAGTAGTCAAAGTGCCCTTGAATTGCAAGATGTGCTATCCAAATTCCTCTCCACGTTAACTATTACTGACCTTCAGCCATGGAAAGCAGCTAGTAGGGTGACTTAATTTGGCACCTGTTCTGGGGATTTCTGAATCGCTGAAGCCAAAAACAATCCATATTTAGATTGCCCCGCCTGTTCTCAGCACATACTGTATTTTACGGTGGATTTCCTTAGGAGATTGTAAGGATGATGCCGTATGGGAATTCCTAAGTGTTGCCTTTCACTTCTTCAAATGCCAAATGTGAGGCTGTTTTTACCTACGTCTTTTCTGTGGCAATAGTGGCATCCATAGGAGAGATTCTTCTAGTACAGTAATTGCCATGCATTTTCCTAAAATACCTCATGGGAATTCACATTTCTTGGGAACTGGAAAGGAAGGGAAATTATTAATCAAGTGAAACTAGGCTTGAAGTGTAAATGCGATGCTATTGGGTATGAGCATTGTATGGAATTTTCTTCCCATTTCTTGAGAATAATCACAGGAAGAGTGTGGGAGGATTGGCTCACATATGAAAAGACATCTCTCAGCTAAAGGAAAAACAACAACATTTTAAAGCATAGGGTTTCAACACAAACCTAGACATAGGACAAAACAAAGAAATAAACTGGAGTCTACTCTGACACTAGTCAATTCTGAATTTATTGTTCCAGTCCAGTTACAAAGGGAAAACCCTTATTTGGTTTCTGAGTCTGGAATTCTGCTACCTTAGATATCTTATTTTGCTTTTTCAGATTCTTTAGAAAAAATTATTATAAATACTTGTAAAGCCTTTTAATTGTCAAGAATTAAAAAACATAACCAGAAAGAGCTGAACAACTGGGTTGGTTTCCAACACTCATTATTAAAAAGGGACATCCCAGAGCTTCAGATAAAATTCCTCCATGAACAGTCTTTTGCCAAGGTGCATCACATTCTTTCATGAGGACACAGTCTACTATTTTTAATGACTATAGCATACAAAAAACCATGGAGGATGAAAATACCTTTATTTCTTTTAAGTTTCACAACTACATGAAGCTGTAACAATGTGTATAAAAGATGGACACGACCTCTGGAGGAATGAAAGGGGTCAGTTTTGAAGCTTATTTCCCCCCTCTCCTGTAGCATTTTCATGCTAGTGTGAAATATTTTTGAGCCAGCTGGTTGTTTTGTTCACACTGGCTTTCATTGCCTAATCTAGTGAATTCATTATAGCTCCCCGCCTGAGGGCTCAATTTTCAGCTGTGCTGAGCATGACCCATATCAGCTGTGGGAAAATGGAGGCAAAGGCTCTGCGGGTGCCTCACACCTCCCGTGTCCTCAGGAAGCCGTGGGGGACCCAGCCACCGTGCCAGCCTGAGCAACCATGGCTAAGTGACATCGCCTTGCATTGGTCTCGGGGCTTGTTCTGCTAGCCGGAGTTTGCTTGTCCCAACGTGAATCCTGTTAACAGGGCATTGCAGGGGAGGAGAAGCTGCCATAAAACAGTGCTGAAGCTATGTGAGGACAGGAGTCTCCCAATACCAGGAGTTCTTCTATGTGTTCCTCCTGGGAAATGCCACAGGCTGATCTTGCAATGTAAAGAGAACTTTCGGAAACTAGAATCTGGAATCGGGCTCGTTGTTTCTGAGGAAACCAGACTCTAATGTCATTGCAACAAGCAGCATAATTTTGTTTCTCAGTTACGTGCTAGAGATAGGGTATTACAGAGGAGCTCTGTGGCAAATGGATTCTATTTGCTCATGTGCTACGAAAGGACAAACAGTTCTCTGTTTTTAAAGCTTTTTGGATGAGATTAGTGGTTGCGGAGATGAAGCTGTGTCCATTTTGTCCTCCCTAGCAAGTGGGTGGTTGCCTCCCACACTCACGTCACTGCCACATTTGGCAGCAATAACACTTTGGCAGCGATAATTTATCCAAGAGGTCCCAGCACTGTAAAGTAGCCTCACTACTCCCTAAAAAGTTTCTGAGTTGAGTAGTTTAGCTCTTTACTTCCAGTTCACTGAGCTATGGCACACATAAACACACACATGCACCCTTCTCCTAAGCACTGCGAGAAACCCAGAACATACAAATCAACAAAACAGAGTGGCCCTGGCCAAGGAAGAAGAACAAGCAAGATGAAAACATCATAAAGACCCCACGCTGGCACAACACACTCTGACTCATACTTTCCAGTTATAAATGTCATCCATTAGGTTAAAAAAATAATAATAAAAATCAGTCTCCATTCTGGGTTGTGGTTTTTTTAATTGCTTGCTTTAATAGCTCTGCTCTTCATCAGCTCCAGTGTTAGGCAGCTGATCCCTCTTTCCTTTCTTTCCTTGGCTAAGGACATGTGATAGTTTTGCTGAATAGCTGCAAACATGCTCTCTGCTGGGTACTAATAGCTGGCACATTAGGCTGCTTGGCGAACTGTGGCAGCCAAACAGAAATGCTTTGAACAGACTGATTTCAGTAAAGAAGTGGAGGGTTGGGGTTTTTTTTCTTCTCTCTCTCTTTTTTTTTTCCCTTTCCCCACTCTGCTTGGTGCCAGAGTTCTTAAAATAGTTCTCTCAGAGTTTTCTTGTTACCCATTTTGGAGCCCAGATGCAGGAATCAAGCCAGCACAGCTGGTGGAGCCTAAGTGTCTCACAGATAGGGAAGGCTTACATGGCCTTCATTTTGTTCTGAACTGTTATTTTTCACTTCATTCTTAACTGTTATTGATGTTATTGTTATTGGAGTGTCAAGAAAAAAATGCCTGCATTTGGAGAGGTTAAAGGTCTACCGGCTGAAGACCTTTCTCTTCCTCCCATCTTCATCACCAGGCCCCTGTACTTCATTATCTTCAGCACATCCCTCATCAGGCATGTAGATTTAATTAGTTATTCCATTCTGAGCTCACACTGATACCTGTGCTGAGCTAGTACAATTGATGCACAGTGATGCTGTGATGTGAATTCATTCACACAGTGGGCTGGGTATAAAATCAGCAGTCTCCTTACACTTAGGAATATATGCTAGATTTCTAGCACATTTCTGAGGAGAAAAGAATATACGGAGTGTAACTAGCCTTCCTGACAGCAAGCTAAAATGTATACAGCAAACTGAAAAGAGGTGATATGCCAATCTGTAGAGTTTCCTTATATTCGTCGAGTAAGTACTGGGCTGGCCAATCTTGGAGACACAGACAGTAACTTTCTTCCCCAAAGAATGCAAAGATTTCTGAAAGCCTATTTCCTTCTGTGAAATTTTTTTTCCTGTTACAGATTTGCTATCACCTGAACACCCTCATGGGATCTTTCCTCATGCAACATGTGATAACTCTACCAGTCCTGAGTTACTTATAATTGCATGGTTTCTACAGGGTGGTTTTTGAAAGCAGCCCAGTCTGGAGTATTACCATTATAGACCACAGAACACCATGTTCTTAGTACATCTGTGAAAGCATTTGGGGGAACAGCAAAAGGGGTGGAAGTAACACTGATTCATTCTATCTTCATATGAAAACAGAGGGAACAGTTGGCTCCACCAAACTGGAATTATACAGATACAGAGATCTGAATATGCAAAAATAGCCTAGCAATTTCTAGGAGACGACTAAACATATCTCAGAAATGTATTGAAAAACAGTACATTGCGGTCCACAGGGAAACATTTGAGAGGTGCAGAGTGCAACTCTTGGTTACACTAAACACTAGGTTACACTAAAAGTCAATAGGGGTCAGGTATTTAATCCTTGTTAATTCCTCTAGATCTCTGTTATGTCCAACAGCTTGCCCTAGCCAGGACCGTGTCCCCTGACATAAGCAAACCTCCGATTACAGCACTTGTGAATGAATGACAGAGGCTTTGGAGGACATGAACAATCAAATTCTGCACTGCTTTAGCGTTTGACAAAGCATCTCAGTGGATGTTGGGCTATTAATTTACAGTCTTCTACTGCCCACCATTTTCTTCTGCCTCCTCATGACAGAATAAGAACAATTGAGTTCATACCCACATCTCCCTAATGGGAACATCAGGTGCAGCATCTTAGCTGGTGCCGGTAATAAAAGTGGTCTTGCGTGAAGATGCAGGTCTGTGAGTGGGAGCTGCTGACGCATACACGTTCCTTTCTACCGGCACAGTTACAGGAACAGTAACCTCCAGTAAGCAAACAGCTCAGAATGTATTTCCTTAAACAGCTTCTGCTGTTTGCACAGAGAATATGAATACAACCCTCTATACTCTGCGCTAATTCACACATGTGACCCTCTTCAAGCTTACGCCTTCCTCCATCCCCTCCCCTTGTGTCAGCAGCTCACTGCTTATATTGGTTCTGAAGTTCACAGTAATTATACATAAGCAACACATGACTAGAAAGCTTTAGATGAGGTCAGACTTTGTTGCACACAGGCTTTTTTTACCATGTACCTCCCTTTCTAGGGAAGAGGGACTGCCTAACATCCAAGACTGGAATTTTACAGGTACCCGCTGGGGTATGTACGCAACTTCCACTGGCTGTTTGCAGGACTTCTATGTTTCTCCCTCCTTGGAGGGCTTCTCAGAAGCTTTAACCTAAGCAGAGATATTCATTGTATTCCTAAGTGAGATTTATGTTATCACCATTTGGAAGTGTCTGACATAAGCTACTCTCTAGGTTCCCTATATTAATTGGAGAGGGATAAGCACTTTAACATGCCAGTTTTCTACATCGTAAGACAGGTGTATAAGATAACAGATGAATTTCCATGCACCGTTAATAGACAGGGCCCTGACAATTGCCTGAAATTGCATGCTAAAACTTGTGTGACTAAATCTGTGTGAAGTAAACTGTATTTTTCTGTAATTCTGTCATGACTGAGTCCACAACAGAGGGACAACTTTGAAGCTTCTATATACCTTCTTTCCTGATGATTTTCTACAAAGATCCTCATTAGCTCAATTATCCATAAAGCTACACATAAGAAAAAAGATCTTGAAATAGATAACAGATGCACTTAAGAGTTACAGCTTGTGATGAATGAACACAAAATCCCAGCTTCATTATAGCCAGCCCACACAGTCACATTTTTTATTGCTCATATGTAATGATCAACAATCATTTGGGACAAAAAAAAATAAACTCTAGCCAGAATTTTAGCACAATCTCAAATAAAATAAAATAAAATAAAATATTTTAAAAATTTAAATTAATTACAACATTTGAAGCACCTGGGAGAAGTACCCTGGTTTGACCCTAACTTCTTGTTAATTTTTATCTTTCTGATGTTAGTAAGACCTCTGGTATTTTCATCTTCCACTCTTTTATTTTCTTTATTATCCCCTCCTATACCTGTTCTGAATGCCACACATCATCTTTAATAATCTAATTTTTCCTTTCACAATATCTTTAACTAGAACTGGTCTGTTCTTCACCCATGAAATTTAGCTTCCAGTTCATTCCTAATTTTGTGTACAACCTGTATGATAGCCCTCAGCCTCATGTCTTGTTATTACAGTTCTTTCTGTTTAGATGTGCTGGCTTTTTATGGCAAATATTTCTCTTCCTCTTCACAAGTTACTTTTAAATATTCGTTATTATTCTATAAATCCTTATGTGTCCTTTGTATGGTGATCTTTCCTTTTCTCAAAATGGCATTTCCTCTACAAAGACATTTACCTGAGCCTTGAAACAGAGCCTCAGTCCGTTTATGGGGGCTCAATCTACCTCAGTCACGGAGCACTGAGGTAGAGCTCTCTGTTGCACAATAAGAGGCCAGCTACACATTGTACTAGCTGTACGTTTCCCATAATGTCTTGGCAGATGGTTCAAATGCAGCATATTATGATAGATTAATTTAAAGGTAGAAAAGGCATGGATAACTATAACAAGATCTGCATCCAACAACATAATAAGAGACACAGGATTCCAGGCCACAGTAAAGAGAAAAATGGCCAGAAGATGAAGCACGTGGCTGCAATGGCTACTTACTTAATTAGCAATACCTCTGATCTAATAAAATCATCTTACTATGAATCACCTTGGCCCAGTTCATTCAACAGAGGTGTCAATTATACAATCAATGGACATTTGTGCATTTTCCCCGATCTGCTAACATTGTTTCTTTTATTTTATTTTACCTTAGCCTGCGCAACCACCCTTAACAATGACAAGCTCTCAGTCAAATCCTTGTCTCACATGCATTAGAATACAGGATCTTCTTGGCTCCCAGTCAGTTGCATTGTTTTCATCTAATAAAAAACATCAGTGGAAAAAGTCACCACTACACAAAAAGCAAATAACTTGAAGCACTTTAACGATTGTGTATTAATGCTGGCAAGCTTCAAAAATAACTGCTGAATATTGCTAAGAGGACTGCAGGAATATATAATTATTTCTGACAGGCTTTCAGCTTTTTTTCCTTCCCTTAAATAGTTGGTTTAGTTGAAGACCAAAAGAATACTGTGAAAATGGAGGAAGCAAAGCAGTGAGTTGATTTTTGTAAGGAACCTGCCCTTCATCTTCACTCACCCATGAGCAACTATACTAAGCATGGCCTGGGAGGGCCACTATTCAAAGGTGTTTGGATATCATAATCTGAAATCCATAGCTCTAAATAGAAAGAATGAAGAAACATTAATAAAAATTAGTAGGAAAACATTTATTCCCATTCCAGGAATATGTTCAAGTCAAGAAATAGTTTTCCATTCCATACTGAGATGAAATGGAGACCTTTCAACTTTTTCAAGGAAAAAAAAAGCAAGTGAAAGCTTTAGTTCCCTCTCTTGTCCTGCTGCTCCTCTTCACGTCCTCCAGAAAAGTCAAACAATTAGATTGCCAGCCTCCAAGAAAAAGGAACTGGATCTGAAGCCCAGCTCTGCTAGTCTGATGCAGTCACACACCCATACTTGACATGCCTGACATGCATTGCAGAAGAGTGTCCAACCTGCAGGCTAATTCTGAGGTCAGACACAATTCATTCTGCCTACTTAAAATAGCCCACCCTAGAGCTCAGATGCATTTCCAACCATCACTTTTCTGATGTTGACATATTATCACTAAATTTCTCAGAGCACATTGACTCAGCTTTGGTACTTGCCACCAGTCTCTCTCTGACGCAGGGTTAAGCAGGACTTGTTGTTTGAGCACCCACTGCTACTAGCAGGACCCCAATTCACCCCCAACACACACGCAACATACAAATGAAAAATAGAAGTGAAAATATAGAGAAAAAGGATGCCTACATATCCCACATAAACACATATTATACCTCTGCTATAGGATTTCTTCCAGAAAACTGAATGAAAGATGACCAGCCTCTGAAGCATTCCTAGGAAACATTTTCTTACACCAACGTCTTTACTGACCCAAATCCCTGAGTAGCAACTCAGAAAGTAGTGTTTGTTTAGCTTTTTTGTCTCTAAATATCATCAATGCTTTTAGCTGGCATGTTACAATTCTTCTTGATTTTCACTTGACTACTTGCATGTCTAAAATTCAGCATCTGCATAGGTATTTGCAACACTATGGACATTGTTTGTCATGTCTTATTCATGCTGGAATATCAGCAACTAGGTAGAAATTAAAGTTTGTAATAGTATGCTAGTCCTTGTATTCCACGACTGAAGGAAAATATTTTAATGTAGAACATAAATAGAAGATTTTCCCCTCTCCCTCCTAGTAAGGGATTTGCTGCTCTACATAAACTAGGCAGTCTGATTTCTTCTTAAATGAAGGGGTCTTTGCGAGTGATGGGGTTGAAATCTGGTCAGCGCTATCACACAGGACAATGATAATACCAATAGTAATAATAAGATACTTTATAAGCATTTGAAAGATGATATCCCTACATAATCATTAACAATCTGTCACTTGCTGAGTCTTTTTGGGTACAAAGTCATTAACACTGAGACTAACAGCTGCTTTCACCACTGAATGTCAGGGAAAGAAAAGGTTGGAATAAAATTCCACTCTACGTTTCTAGTTTCCCAGACTGAACCTAGGGATATAAATATCTGTGACCTTGCTATGCAGGTTTATCTGTATCTTCACTTTGCAACTGGACTCCCCATAAGAATTTAAACAAAATAACAAAAGCTCACAATGGTACACTCTCAGCTGGATCTAGACATATTTGAGTGTTGCTGGGAGAAGTAAAACTATTGCAATGCTCAGTGAAATAAGCTGTGAACAGAAGTAGGTGAATCATCACTTTAACCCTGTTGCATTTCAGATCAAGCTTCTGAAACATTTTAACCCAGGCAATACAGACAACTGCATGAATCTGTATTCATAAACCATTTTGCTCTGATGGGAAAAGTATGTATGTAATTGAAGTACACTGGGGCATTCAAAATGACTGCAAAATAGGACAAAAGAAAACTGTTGCCATTCTTGCACACCTTGCAGATGGAAAAGAAATGAGGCAAATTGACTGAGTGAATTCAGGACCTGAGAAAAGTTTCAGGTGTCCAGATCCAGATCCTCAACAAATAGTATTTGTAGTTATGCCTTGGTGCCTAATTCCTACTGACTTTTCAGAGAGTGCCTTTACAAATCTGTTCCATGAGCTAAGATTTCATATTTTGCTGCAAGGCAGGTCCTGCTCCAAGTAAAGTTATTTGTAGTTCATGTTGCCTGGTGCCACTTTTGCCCTAAGGTGTGTTTGGAGGAGGCTGGAAGGGGGAGGAATTTTTGCAAATGTAAAGGTCCTGCCTTCAGCTGCAATGAGTTGTGCCTCTGGGAAAGTAAGATCAGAAACAGTGAGTAGCCATTTTCTATTTTGTGCAGTTAGTGGTTTGTACTTCCCAGAGCATTTGTCAGGGAGCTAGGAAAGAGTCCTGAGTGTAAACATGAAGTTCTTGGTGGCCTCTGGCATGTGGATGATAAGATGATAGCCTTTTTGACTGCTGGATCCCCCTGTGGCTGCAATAGCCATGTAAGGCATGGTGACCAAGGCTAGGTCTGCCACTAAGAAAAATCACTTGAAACTCTTTCTCCTCATATAAATTAAAGTGCAAATATGTGCAGTCATAACAGCAATCTGGAATGGAGGCACTGCCAAAACCCTTACAAGTCCCTTGAGACTTGCAGCAGATGTCCACAGTGAACAAGAACAGTTGTTATTGAGGTCACCAGCTTTGTCAGGCCATTGCTGTACCTGGTCAGACCAGAAGGTGAAGCAGGAAT